>NW_026948547.1:61346-143827 GCF_035770615.1 Melospiza melodia melodia
TCCACGCTGAATTTGAGGTTGCAGTTGCCGCCGCTCTGGACGATGATCTGGGTAATTTTTGCTGATTTTTTTGGGTATTTTTTGGCCGATTTTTTGGGGGATTTTTGCTGTTTTCCGTACGTGCGCATTTTGGGTTGAATTTACCCGATTTTGGCGCAGTTTTCGTACCTGACCACGCTGAATTTGAGGTCGCAGTTGCCGCCGCTCTGGATGATGGGCGGGTGATTTTTCTGGGATTTTTTTGGGGATTTTTTGGCAGATTTTTTTGCGGATTTCAGTGTTTTACGGATTTGTAAATTTTGGGTTAAATTCCCGGGATTTTGGGTACCTGACCACGCTGAATTTGAGGTTGTAGTTGCCGCCGCTCTGGATGATGGGCACGTGATTTTTCTGGGATTTTTTTGGGAATTTCTGGCGGATTTTTTGGGGGATTTCTGCTATTTTCCGTACGTGTGCATTTTGGTTGAATTAACCTGATTTTGGCGCAGTTTTCGTACCTGACCACGCTGAATTTGAGGTTGTAGTTGCCGCCGCTCTGGATGATGGGCGGGTAGCACATCTCCACGGCCGAGGGGTCGGCCCCAGCCAGGAATTTCTTCTCCTCGATCGCCTTCTCCACCGCCTCGGCCAGCTTGCTGTGGCGCACCTTCTGCGGTGGTGACGTCACCGTGACGTCAGCGTGACGTCAGCGTGACATCATCACAACACCACACAGCCACCCCCGGGCCCCGGTGACGGAAACTCGGCCCAAAACGGGACAAAAACGTCAGGATTTGGCCCAAAAATTATTAAATTAGGAGAGGGCCCGCCCCAAAATGGAGATTTTGGACGGGACGCACCCAAATACGCCGAGTTTTGGGTCAGATTTGATTGAAAAATGGCGATTTTTGGAGTAAAGTGCCTCGTTCTGTGCTATGTTGGGCAAGGTGATCTTGTGGGACCTCAAAATTCCAATTTTTGGTCCATCCTGACCTCAAAATTCCAATTTTGGTCCATCCCGACCTCATAATTTGAGTTTTTCGGAGCCCAACTTGACCTAAAAATTCCAGATTTTGCTCCAATCTGACCTTAAAATTCCCATTGTTATCGCTGTGATGTTATTATGATGTCATCACGATATCACAGAACCAACCTGGGCATTGGTAGCAGCAATTTGACCCCAAAATGGGACAAAATGTTGAGGTTAGGACCAAAAAATGATCAAATTTGGACAGAGTCCACCTCACCGTTTTGGGTAATATTGACCAAAAAAACGCTGGGGTTTGGGCCAGCTTTGCCTCAATAATGGTGATTTTTGGAGCAAAATGAGCCTAAAATGTAATTTTGGTACCACGTTTACCACGGTGATCTAATGGGACCTCAAAATTCCAATTTTTGGTCCATTATAACGTCAAAATTCCAACTTTCGGTCCATCATGACCCCAAAATTCCAATTTTTCACCCAATCCGACCTGAAACCTCCCAGTTTTGGTCCGCCCAGATCCCAAACCTCCCATTTTTGGCCCCAAATTTTAATCCCTTAAAACTCCCGCTTTTGGTCAAACCCCATCTCAGAATCCCAAATTTTAGGTCCCGCCTCACCTCAAAATTCCAATTTTTGGCGCCGCTTCCGGCTTTGACCCCGCCCCTCGCATTTAGCCACACCCCTCGCGTTTAGCCCCACCCCTTTTGGTGGCCCCGCCCCCTTTTTAGAGCCCCGCCCACCTCATCTGCATCCACGATCTCCATGACGCGCTCCTTGAAGAACTTGGTGAAGAGCTCGGAGGTGATGGCGGCGGCCTTGCGCATCAGGGCCAGCTCCTGCTCCTCCTTGGCCGCCATGGCCAGCGCCACCGCGGCGCTGACGTCGACCTATCAGAGAGCCCACAGGGTGGGCGTGGCCGTCACTGATTGATCTAATTGATTATTGATTGATTTATCCCATCATCAGCTCGTTAACCCCGGCCTTGCGCACCAGGGCCGGCTCCTGCTCCTCCTTGGCCAGCGCCGCTGACGTCACCCTGGGGGCGTGGCCAAAGGGTGGGCGTGGCCAGAGTGGGCGGGGGCCAAGCTGAGTCCAAAGGGCTTCGACCCTTCAGACCCAACTTTGATTGATTCAACCCAACTTTGACTGATTTATCCCAACTTTAATTGATTCAACCCAACTTTGATTGATTTAACCCAACTTTGATTGACTTATCCCAACTTTGATTGATTTAACCCAACTTTGATTGATTCAACCCAACTTTGATTGATTTAACCCAACTTTGATCGATTTAACCCAACTTTGATTGATTCAACCCAACTTTGATTGACTTATCCCAACTTTGATTGATTTATCCCAACTGTGATTGATTTATCCCAACTTTGATTGATTTATCCCAACTTTGATCGATTTATCCAACTTTGACTGATTTAACCCAACTTTGACTTTTTAAACCAACTCAACTCTTCCAACCCAACACTGGCCCCTCCCACCCATCCCAGGCCCCGCCCCCTGTGTCAGGCCACGCCCCCCGGCCCTGGCCCTCATGAACTCCCCGGGAATTTACCACACACTGGCCCCTCCCCTTTTCCATAAGCCCCTCCACCCATCAAAAGCCACGCCCCCCCGGGTTAGGCCACGCCCCTTCCCCACAAACCACGCCCCCCAGCCCCGGCCACGCCCCCCGAACCTTCTCGAAGCTCTCCTTGCTGAGGGCGTCGTTCCAGCCCCTCATGAACTCCCCCGGGAATCTGTCACTCACTGGCCCCTCCCACCCACCCCAGGCCCCGCCCCCTTTCACAAGCCACGCCCCCCGAACCTTCTCGAAGCTCTCCTTGCTGAGGGCGTCGTTCCAGCTCCGCATGAACTCCCCCGGGAATTTGTCCTTGGCGAAGACGCCGAGGCGCCGCCCCGGCCCGGCTGCCCCGCAGCGCTTCCAGAAGCTTCTCAAAGTTGGCCTTGTTGCTCTCGTTCTGCCACGGGGGGGCGGGGACACCGTCAGGGGGCGGGGACACCGTCGGGGGGGCGGGGACAGTGTGGGTGGGGCCGCAAAGAATCAACGGGAACCATAAAAGGGCCCAAAATTGCCCCAAAACGCCCCAAAGTGACCCAAAGTGACCCCAAAGTGACCCACAGTGAGGCACCGGGACACCGTGAGGAACCCAAAGTGACCCAAGAGCAACCCAAAAACACCTAAAAATGACCCAAAAATTGCCCCAAAATGACCTCCAAAGTGACCCACAGTGACCACCAGGACACCACAAGGAACCCAAAGTGACCCAAGAACAACCCAAAAAGACCTAAAAATGACCCAAAAATTGCCCCAAAGTGACCCCAAAGTGACCCACAGTGAGCACCGGGACACCACAAGGAACCCAAAGTGACCCAAAGAAGACCTAAAAATGACCCAAAAATTACCCCAAAATGCCCCAAAATGACCCCAAAGTGACCCACAGTGACCACCAGGACACCGCAAGGAACCCAAAGTGACCCAAGAACAACCCAAAAAGACCTAAAAATGACCAAAAATTGCCCCAAAGTGACCCCAAAGTGACCCACAGTGACCACCGGGACACCGTGAGGAACCCAAAGTGACCCAAAAACCCCAAAAATGCCCCAAAATCCCCTCACCTTCTCCCTGACGAGCAGCGTGACCGCCGGCAGCCCCTTGGAGGCGCCAGGGGACCCCAAAATGACCCAAAACGACCCCATAAAAACCCCAAAATGACCCCATAAAACAACAGAATGACCCCACAAAAACCCCAAAAATGCCCCAAAACGCCCCAAAATCCCTCACCTTCTCCCTGACGAGCAGCGTCACCACCAGCAGCCAGTGGAGGCGCCCGGGGACCCCAAAATGACCCCACAAAAACCCCAAAATGACCCCATAAAACACCAGAATGACCCACAAAAACCCCAAAACGCCCCAAAAATGGCCCAAAATGCCCCAAAACGCCCCAAAATCCCTCACCTTCTCCCTGACGAGCAGCGTGACGGCCGGCAGCCCGTTGGAGGCGCCCTCGCCGCCCTTGCCCTGCGCCACCTGCTTGAGGAACTCGACCTTCTTGCGGCTGGCAGGAACAGCGCGCGCTCCTCGCAGAACAGCATCACCGTGTCCGTCAGCTCGTAGCCAAACAGCCACGTCTGGGGGAGGAAACGCACGAGAAACGGTCAAAAACACAAAAAAACCCTGGCAAAAATGGACCCGGGAACCCCAAAATACAGAAATCCTGAAAACAGGACCAAAAAACTCCAAAAAACGGCCCAAAATGAACAGAAAACAGAACGGCGTCACCGTGTCGGTCAGCTCGGGGACAAACAGCCACGTCTGGGGGTGGGAAACGCACAGAAACGGTCAAAAACACAAAAAAAACCCCGCGAAAATTGACCCAGGGGCACCAAAAATACAGAAATCCTGAAAACGCGACAAGAAAAGGCCAAAAAATGACCCAAAATGAACAGAAACCAGAACGGCGTCACCGTGTCGGTCAGCTTGGGACAAACAGCCACGTCTGGGGGTGGAAAACACACAGAAACGGTCAAAAACACAAAAAAAATCCCCGACAAAAATGGACCCGGGAAGCCAAAAATACAGAAATCCTGAAAACGGGACCAAAAAACTCCAAAAAATGGCCCAAAATCAACAGAAACCAGAACGGCGTCACCGTGTCGGTCAGCTTGGGGACAAACAGCCATGGCTGGGGTGAAAAACACACAAAAATGGTTAAAATAACCCCAAAAAACCCAAAAAAATCCCCATGAAAATTGACCCAGGAACCCCAAAAATACTGAAATCCTGAAAACGCCACCAAAAAACTCCAAGAAATGACCCAAAATGAACAGAAAACAGAACGGCGTCACCGTGTCGGTCAGCTCGGGGACAAACAGACACGTCTGGGTGAAAAACACACAAAAATGGTTAAAAACCCCAAAAAAATCCCCATGAAAATTGACTCAGGAACCCCAAAAATACAGAAATCCTGAAAACGGGACCAAAAAACTCCAAGAAATGACCAAAATCAACAGAAAACAGAACGGCATCACCGTGCTGGTCAGCTCGGGGACAAAACAGCCACGGCTGGGGTGAAAAACAGACAAAAATGGTTAAAAACCCAAAAACCTCAAAAAATCCCCATGAAAATGGACCCAGGGGCACCAGAAATACAGAAATCCTGAAAACGGGACCAAAAACCTCCAAAAAATGGCCCAAAATCAACAGAAACCAGAACGGCGTCACCGTGTCGGTCAGCTCGGGGACAAACAGACACGTCTGGGGTGAAAAACACACAAAAATGGTTAAAAACCCCAAAAAAATCCCCATGAAAATTGACTCAGGAACCCCAAAAATACAGAAATCCTGAAAACGGGACCAAAAAACTCCAAAAAATGGCCCAAAATGAACAGAAAACAGAACGGCGTCGCACCGTGTCGGTCAGCTCGGGGACAAACAGCCACGTCTGGGGCAGAAATAACCCAAAAATGGGTAAAATAACCCCAAAAATGGACACAGGAACCTCAGAAAGACAGAAATCCTGAAAACGCAATGAAGAAATTCCAAAAAATAACAGAGAAACTCCCAAACTTGAGAGAAACGCCCCAAAAATGGAGAAAAAGCCCCAAAATGGACAGAAAACAGCCCAAAAACCAACCCGGGGACCCCAAAATGGACCAGGGACACCCCAAAACTGAGAAATTCACCTAAAAAATAGAGAATTTAGCTAAAAAATAAAGGAAAATAACACAACAAGTCGGGGAATTGACCTAAAAATTGAGAGAATTTACCCAAAAATGGGAGGATTTATTAAAAATAAGAGAATTTTTTCAAAATGAGAGGATTTACCCAAAAATGAGGGGATTCAGCCAAAACAATGAGGGAATTTACTCAAAAATGAGGAATTTACCTAAAAATCAGAGAATTTACCTAAAAATTACAGAAGCTTGCTCAGAAAGGGGAAGAGACACCTAAAAATTCCAGAAAATTCCTCTAAAAATAGAGATTTTGCACTAAAACTCATGGGAATTGCTTAAAAATTACAGAAATGCGTCAAAAATTGTGAAAATACATTAAAAATTATGGAAGATGTTAAAAATTATGGAAGATGTTAAAAATTATGGGAAGATGTTAATAATTATGGGGACAGCCTTAAAAGTCATAGGAATTAATTAAATCAGGGGAATTCATTAAAATTAAACTATTAAATTAAACATTAATACTCATGGGAATATATTAAAATTATTGGAGTTTTTTTAAGAACTATGAAAATACATAAAAATCTATGGGAGCGCCTTAAGATTTATAGGAATACATTAAAAAATATGGGAATACATTAAAAATTATGGGGACACCTTAAAAGCTATGGGAATTAATTAAATTAAGGGAATTCATTAAAATTAAAATAATACATTAAATATTAAAAGTCATGGGAACACATTTAAAATAATGGGAATTTATTAGGAATTATAAAAATATATTAAAAACCATGGGAATACCTTAGAATTTATAGGAATTGCATTAAAAATTATGGGAGCATGTTAAAAACTATGAAAATGTATTAAAATTATGGGGAAATGGTAAAAAATGTGCAAATGCATGAATAATTATGAAAATATGCTAAAAATTATGGCAATACCTTAAAAGTTACAGGAATACTTTAAAATTTATAAAATCTGCTAAAATGGTGCTCATGTCTTAAAAATTAAATAAATTTTGAACAAAATAAATGCATTTTAAAAAGAAACATTAGCTAATTAAACTAAGCTTATAAAAAATTGTTAAATTTTTAAATTAAAAAAATTAAAATTAAAGTTGAAATTATTAAACAAAAAATGATGGGAGTCTCCTAAAAAAATGAAGAGACAATAAAAAATTATTGGGAATTTTTAAAAATGGATTAAAATTCCCTAAAATTGCTGGGAACCCCCCTAAAAACCCTGGGGTCCTTTTGGGGTTCGCCTCGGGGATTTGGGGTTTTTTTTCAGGGATTTTGGATTTTTTTGGGCAATTTTTTCCTCAGGGATTTGGAATTTTTCGGGGCTTTTTCTCAGCTATTTCCCCTCAGGGGTTTTGGCTTTTTTTCCTGCAGATTTTGGCATTTTTGGGGCATTTTTTACCTGCAGCGCCGTGGACTTGGCATAGACGATCTCCTCGTCCACCCCCACGGCCACCACGATGGCGTCGACGCCCCCAAACTCATCCTCTCCTTTCTGGGGGAAAAAAGGGTTAAAATTACCCAAAATAACACAAATTCGCCCCAAAATAAACCTTAAAACTCATCCTCTCCTTTCGGGGGAAAAAAAGGTTAAAATACCCAAAACACCCAAATTCGCCCCAAAATAAACCCCTGAACTTATCCTCCCCTTTCTGAGGGAAAGAAAGGATTAACAATACCCAAAATAATCCAAATTCAACCCAATTTCAACCAAAACCCCCCAATTTTACTTTGGGCCCTCCAAATTCACCTCAAATCCTCAAAATTTACCTCAAACCCCCAAATTTACCTCAAAATACCCCAAATTTACCTCAAATACCCCAAATTCACCTCAGGCCTGTAAAATTTGCCTCAAATCTTCCAAATTTCCTTCAGGCCCCACAGATTTACCTCAAATGCCCCAAATTTACCTCACACCCCAAAATTTACCTCAGTCCTCTCCAAATTTACCTCAAATCCTCCCAAATTAACTTCAAACCCCCAAAATTCACCTCAGTCCTCCCAAATCTGCCTCAGTCCTCCCAAATTTACCTCAGACCCCACTAATTTACCTAAAGGTTCCCAAATTTACCTTAAATCCCCAAATTTGCTGCAAACCACCCAAATTTGCCTTGGACTCCACAAATTTACCTCAAAACCCACCAATCTACGTCAAACCCACTGAATTCACTTCAAGCCCGACAAATTTACATCAAATCTTCAAAATTTACCTCATGGCCCCCCAAATTCACCTCACTCCTCCCAAATTTACCTCAAAGCCCAACAAACTGACCTCGAAACCCCCAAATTCACCTCACCTCCTGCAAATTTACCTCAAAACCCACCAAATTCACCTCAGTCCTCCCAAATTTACCAAACTCCCCCACATTTACCTCAGCCCCGCCAAATTTACCTCAGGTCCCTTTAAATTTATCCCAAACCACCAAATTCACCTCAAACACCCCTAAATTCAGCTCAATACCTCTAAATTCAACCAAAACCCCCAACTTCAATCCAAATCCCTTAAATTCGCCTCAGCTCCTCCAAATTTACCTCAAACCCCCCGTAATTTATCCCAAGTCTGCCGAATTTACCCTCATACCCTTCAAATTCAATTCACACCGCCAAAATTCACCTCAAATCCACCAGATTCACCTCAAGCCTCACAAAATCCATCTAAACTCAACCAAAACCCCCCCAAATTCATTTTAAATCCCCGAATTCACTTCAATTTCCCGACATTTACCTCACGCCCCTCACAAATTTCCCTCAGATCCCCCAATTCACCTCAGCGCCCCCCCCCATAATTTACCTCAAATCTGCCCAATTTACCTCAGCCCCCCCCTCCCCCTCATTCACCTCAGCCCCCCCTCCCCCCTCAGCCCCCCCCGCCCCTCCCCACCTGCCAGCTGGCGTAGAGCCGCCGCAGCCGCCTCGAGAAGGCCTCGCGGTCCAGGCTCAGCGCCATCCCGGGGGCCCGCGCGGGGCCGGCGGCCCTCCCGGGAGTCTCGGCCTGCTCCGCGATCCGCCCCTGCGGCCGGGACTGCCCCGAGGTTTTGGTTTTCTCCTTCTCCTCCTTCTCCGCCGCCGCCTCCTCCTCCCGCGCCGCGGCGTTCCCCCCCCGCCGGAAGCGCGGCCTGAGGGGGACTTCCGCTTCCGGGGCGGCGGGAAAAGGGCGGGACGGGAGCGCTGAGGGGAGGGGGGGAGCGCGTCACGTGACCCGCGGAGGCGGGAAAATGGCGCTGAGGGGGAAAGCGGCCGCTTCTGGTAAAGAAGAAAACCAGTAGAAAGAGAAAGGTTAGAAACGGGAAACACCGAGGAATAACGCCGGGGAAATCGTTAAACCGAGCTGAGAAACGGTTCCTTTACTTCGTGAGGCGGGGATGCATAAAGACGAGGGGGCGTGGCAAACTTTCTGTGTCACGTGACTGGAACAGGCGGGAAGATGGCGGCGGGGGGGAAAGGGAAGGGCGGCTGCTTCTCTTAAAAGAGAAAATCGGGAAATGAGGGAAGGTGAGAAACGGGAAATACCGGGTGGTAAAACGGTAAAACCGGGTCGGGAAACGGTTCCTTCCTCACGTGAGGCGGGGACGATAAAGAGGAGGGGGCGTGGCAAAGTTTTCCCGGCGTCACGTGCCCGGGAGGGGCGGGAAAATAGCGCTGAGGGGGAGAAGCGGCCGCTTCTCGTGAAGGAGAAAAGACGAGAAAAATAAAAAAGGTGAGGAACAGGAAATACCGGAAGATAGGGGCGGAGAAATCGGTAAAACCGGGGTGGGAAACGGTTCCTCCCTCACGTGAGGCGGGCATGAATAAAGAGGAGGGGGCGTGCCAAAGTTTTCTCAGCGTCACGTGACCGGAGGGGCGGGAAAATGGCGGTGAAGGTAAAGCGGCCGTTTTTCGTAAAGGGGAAAAAACGGGGAAAAGGGAAATGTTAGAAACGGAAAATACCGGGAGATAGCGGGGAGAAAATCGGTAAACCGGCTAGGAACGGTTCTTTCCTCACGTGGGGCGGGGATGAATCAAGACGAGGGGGCGTGGAAAGGTTTCCAGTTTCACTTGACCGGCAGAGGCGGGAAAAGGGCTCTGAGGTGGAGAGGCGGCAAAATGGCGGCGGGGGGAGAGGAGGACGCGGCCGCTTCTTGTAAAGACGAAAAACGGTAAAAAAATAAAAGGTTTAAAACGGGAAATACCGGGCAATAGTGCCGGGGAAATCGGTAAAACCGGGTGGGGGGGAAATCGGTTAAACCGGGTGGGGGGAAACGGTTCTCATGTGAGGCGGGGATGCATAAAGAGGAGGGGGCGTGGCTGGGATTTATGAATCATGCATGAGGTTATGAATATGCAACAGATTGTTGTTTTCAAGGGTTAATCCTCTGTTGATGTGGGTCCCTTTTCGGGCTTATTTTGCCCAGAGAAAGTACCCAGGCTGTCTGTAACTCTGTGTTTGTATTGTCTCATACTGTCCTAATCTAATTGTATAAAATATTCTCTAATTACATTGCTGTTTTAATAACGATTTTAATACTAATAAACTTCTAAATAAAACAATTGCGTGGCGTTTTTCATAGGGATAAACAGGGGGAAGGATTTCACTGATTCGTGAATGAAAAAGAGATTTGCTTTTACAAATAAACTTTAGATTGCTGATAAATGAAATTGGACATTGAAGGAATCGAGGGGAAGAACAAAAACTAAATTCTGTAAAAATTAGAAATTTAAAGGGAGGGTTATACATTATAGAGGAATCTTTGGTATGAGGGAGTCTGAACCTCAAAATGGGGAAAAAGAGGAAAATTGGGATAAAAAGGAGGCTGCATCCTCAAAAATGTAAGAAACCCACAAAGAATGCCCCATTTATGCCCCTTTATTAAAATAAAGTAAAAGGACTCCTCTGTCTCCTTTTTGGACATAAACCTCTGGATTTTGTGGATTAATTTTTCAAACAATCATGCAAAAAAAAAAAAAAATAAATGCAAAAAAATATTTAAAACATAAAACCTGGGGAGGAAAAACGGCGCCGGTCCTGCATCACGTGATGGGGGAGTGGCGAGATGTCGTGAGGGGGCGGGGTCACGTGACAAAGAGGCGGGGAAATCGTGAGGGGGCGGGGTCACGTGAAATGAAGAGGCGGGGATTCCTGAGGGGCAGGATCACGTGACATAAAGAGGCGGTTATTTATGAGGGGGCGGGGTCACGTGAAATGAAGAGGCGGGGATTTATGAGGGGGCGGGGTCACGTGACATAAAGAGGCGGTTATTTATGAAGGGGCGGGGTCACGTGAAAGGGCGGGAAAATTGAGTGGGCGGGATCACGTGACATAAAGAGGCGGGGAAATCGTGAGGGGGCGGGATCACGTGTTACATGGAGGCGGAAAATTGTGAGGGGATAGAAAATGGCGGGAAATTCATGAGGAGAGCTTGGTAGGCGCCATCTTGTGGTGATCAATGGAAATGTGAGCGTGGACACTTTTAGTTGCCAAAAGTGTTTAATTAAAGGTGTTAATTAGCGAGCGGGGACAAATCAAGGGAGACAAACGAGGCGCCTAATTAGGGAGAAATAACTCACAACACTCTCTCCATTTCCAAACCTTTTATTAAAAAAAAAAACCCCACCAGGCCCCTCCCATCCCACCGGCCCTGCCCACACTGACCCCGCCCCGCTCGGCCCCGCCCCGCTCAGCCCCGCCCCCCGCCCCGCCCCCCTATGACACAGAGACATTTTACATATTTATATAAATATGGGGAGGGGGGCGTGGCCCCGGCAGGAGAAGGGGCGGGGCTTAATCCGAGTCGGAAGTGGGCGGCAGCATGGGGTCGGCCAGCAGGGGGCAGCAGCCACTTCCTGCTTCGCTTCCTCTTCTGCTTCCGGCCGGAAGTGCGGGGGCGGGGCTAAGGAGGGAGAGGCCACGCCCCCTGTGCCGCTGGCTCCGCCCCCCATCAACGCCACCATCTTGGAAAGGTCCAAACCTGAGGGGGGGGAGGGGATGAACTGGAAAAGAAGGAGGAGAAAATTATTAATGAGGGGGGGGGCTTAAATGGGTGGGGCCAAGCAAAGCCACACCTTCACATTTATAAAAAAAACATAAAATACTTTAAAGTGTCCCAAAATTATTAAAAAAACCTCAAATTTTTAAGCATGCCCCACCCACTGAAGGAGTGGGAGGAGCCAGGACCCCCTAAATGACAGGAGGGGGCTTCTGGCCCCGCCCCCCACTCCCATTTTTGGCCATTTTCGTGAATTTTGGCCATTCTCAAATTACCTTTTTCCGGTGCCACTTTTCCCGCCGCTGCTCCACGAACTGAAGGGGGGTGAGAAGAACATTTGTGGTGAATTCGGGAGGGTTTGGGGTTAATCCACCATTTTGGGGTGAATTCCGGGGGTTTTGGGGCTCACCGGGTGCAGCCGGGGGTCCCCGAATTCGGGGTTGTCTCCGCGGTGGGGGGGAGGGGCCCCCATGGTGCCCTCGGGGTCTCCCGGGGGTCCCGGAGCCCTCGAGGCACCGCAGCTCCAGCTTGGGGGGAAAAACGGGGATTTTGGGCAAAAGCACCGAAAATCAGGGAAAAACCCCAAATTGTGGCACAAAACCACCCAAATTTGGGTGAAAATGGCAGCACCCCAAATTCTGGGGGGGTTTCAATGCTCTTAACCCCTCAGGGCTCCTAAAAAACTCCCACTCCCAAATTTGGGTAAAAAAGCTCCAAAATATTTTAAAATCCAGCAGGAAATGCCCAAACTTGGGTGAGAAACCCAAAATCTGATGGAAAAGCCTACGTTTGAGTAGAAAACTTCAAAATCTGATGGGAAACACCCAAATTTAGGTTGGAAACCCAAATTCTGATGAGAAATACCCAAATCTGGGTGGAAAACACCCAAATTTGTGCCCAAAACCCTGAGAAAACCCAGTCCGATAGAAAATGCTTAAATTTTGTGGAAAACCCCAAAATCTGATTGGAAGCAGGAAAATTTGGGCACAAACCCAAAAACAACCCAAAATCTGAGGGAAAACTTCCTAATTTTGGCATGAACCCCAAAAGGGAAACCCCGAATTTGGGCACAAAACCTGAAACAACCCAAAAAAATGACGAGAAACACCCAAATCTGGGGAAAACCCCAAAAACCCGACTGGAAACTCCCAAATTCTTTCACTAACCCCAAAACGTAACAAAAAAAGTTACGTTTTTCCCCAAAACCTGCTGATAAATTTGAGCTCAGGAAACCCAAACACCCCAAAAATTCCGCAGTGCCCCGAAACTCCCAAAACCGGGGTTTTTTCACCCCAAAAATCCCTTACCTCCACCAGTTTCTTGCTGTTTTTCTTGGGAGGGTTGGGCGCCCGTTGTGCCCCGTTGGGCCCCAGCCGATGTTTCTGAAGGTCAATTTGAGCCCTTCCTCCTGCGGGGAAATCGTGAGGGGAAAGGGTCACAAAATGGAGGAAAAGGCGGAAAATCGTGAGGGGAAAAGGTGGGAAAATTATGAGGGAAAATGCGGGAAAATTGTGAAGGGACCGGTGGGAAAATCGTGAGGGGAAAAGGTGGGGAAATCATGGGGGAAAAGTGGGAAAATTATGAGGGAAAATGCGGGAAAATTGTGAAGGGACAGGTGGAAAATCGTGAGGGGAAAGGGTCACAAAATGGAGGAAAAGGCGGGAAATCGTGAGGGGAAAAGGTGGGAAAATTGTGAGGGAAAAGTGGGAAAATTATGAGGGAGAAGGTGGAGAAAATTGGTAGGGAAAAGGTGGGAAAATCGTGAGGGGAAAAGGGGGGGAAATCGTGAAGGAAAAGGTGGGAAAATTGTGAGGGGAAAGGCAGGAAAACTGTGAGGGGACGGTGTCACAAAATGGAGGAAAAGTGGGGAAACTGTGAGGGGAAAAAAGGTGGGAAAATTGTGAGGGATGCAGTCACAAAATGGAGGAAAAGGCGGGAAAATCGTGAGGGGAAAAGGTGGAAAAAATCGTGAAAAGCGCAGTGTTTGGGGTAAAGCACCGAGAACTTCACGAGGACAGGAATTTTGGGTGAAAAACCCCAAATTTGGGGTGAAAAGCACCGGGTTTGGGGGTTGGTCACAGGGACGGGATTTTGGGGTGAAAAACGCCGCGTTTGGGGATTCAGTCACAGGGATGGGATTTTGGGGTGAAAAACCCCAAATTTGGGGTGAAAAACGCCGCGTTTGGGTGTTCGGGTTGCAGGGACGGGATTTTGGGGTGAAAAACCCCAAATTTGAGGTGAAAAGCACCGTGTTTGGGGGTTCGGGTCGCAGGGACGGGATTTTGGGGCGAAAACCCCAAATTTGGGGTGAAAAGCACTGGGTTCGGGGGTTCGGGTCGCAGCAGGGATGGGATTTTGGGGTGAAAAACCCCCGATTTTCGTGCGCGTCACTCACGTCCTTGATCTGCACGGTGAACTCCTTGTCCGGGTGGCGGCCGCGGGGCGGGGCCGGGGGGGCGGGGCAGGGCGGGGGCGGGGCGGGCTCGGGGAGCCCCTCCGGGGGGGGCGGCCCCTCCCCCGCCGTCAGCACGGCGCGGCAGATCAGGTCCAGCCTGCGGATCAGCGCCCGCTCCTGGGGCCAGAAACGGAGATTTTGGGACAAATCGCCTTTTTTTGCGCGCGATCGCGGGGACCCCCAGCTCGGGGGGTTTTTGGGTTTTTTTTGGGGTTTTTTTTGGGGTTTTTTTTGGGGTTTTTTGGGGTTTTTTTAGGGGAGCATTTGGGGGCTTTGGGGTTTTTTGAGGGAAGGGTATTTGGGGTCTTTTGGGGGGTATTTGGTGATTTGGGGCTTTTTTCTGGGTTTTTGGGGGTTTTCAGGAGGCATTTGGATGTTTTTAAAGGTTTTTTTTTTTTTGAGGTTTTTTGGGATTTTTTTTAGGATTTATTGGCGTTTTTTTGGGGTTGAGTGTTTTTGGAGATTTTTTTGGGATTTTTTAGGGTTTCTCAGGGGTTTTTTTTGGGTATTCGGGTGTTTTTTTCTGGGTTGTTTTGGGGTTATTTGGGTGATTTTTTAAGGTTTTTTTTTTTTTTTTTGAGGTTTTAGGATTTTAATGGAATTTTTTTTTGCTGCTTTACCTTGGGCCAATAGAGGAGGTTTTGGGGCCCCGCCCCCGCGGTGGGCGTGGCGTGGGGGAGGGGCGCTGTTGGGGGAGCCGCCCTCGCCCGAGGGGGGAGGGGAATCCTCGTCCTCCCCCTCCCCCTCCTCATCCTCCTCCTCCTCATCCTCGTCCTCGGCCCCCAGCGGCTCCGGGCCTGTGCCGAGGGAGACCCCAAAACGCTGAAAATCACCCCAAAAACGCCCCCCTTCCCCAATTCAGGGTTTCCCCCCAATTCCCCAGAAGTTTGAGGGCTCTTTCCCCTTTTCAGCCCCAAATTTGGGCTCATTTCTCCCATTTTCCCGCCACAAAATTCCCTATAAAATTCCAAAGATTTGGGGTCCCCTTTTGCCCCAAATCTGGGATCCCCTTTTCCCCCCTTTTCCCCCCAAATTCAGACCCCCAAACCCCCCCATTTTCCACCAAATTTCATCCCCCAAACCCCCATTTCCCGCCCAAATTTCAGACTTCCAAAACCCCATTTTCCCCCAAATTTCAGGACCCCAAAACCCACTGTTTCCCCCAAACCCACCTTCCTCCTCCTCCTCCTCCTCCTCTCCATCTTGGCTCCTCCTCCTCTCCCCTTATCCCTGTCCCTTGTCCCCCAAAATTTAACCCTTTCCCCCCTCACTTGGGACCCTTTTTCCCCCATTTTCCCCCAAATTCAGGAACCTTTTCCTCCCCTTTCCTCCCCAAACTCAGACCCAAAAACCCCCCATTTCCCACCCAAATTTCATACCCCAAAAACCCCGTTCCCCCCAAATTCCAGAACCCGTTTCCGCCCAGATTTCACACCCCAAATCCCCCATTTCCTGCCAAATTTCATACCCCCCCCAAACCCCCATTTCCCACCCAAATTTCAGGACTCCCAAACCTCCATTTTCCCCAGATTTCAACACCCCCAAACCCCCATTTTCCCCCAGATTTGGGATCCCCTTTAACCCAAATTTCAGACTTCCAAATCCCCATTTTCCCCAAATTTCAGCACCCCAAATCCCCTATTTCACCCCCGTATTTCAGAACCCCAAACCCCCATTTCCCCCAAATTCCAGCACCCCAAACCCCCCCGTTTTCCCCCCACACCCACCTTCCTCCTCCTCCTCCTCCTCCTCGCTCTCCGGCCCGCGCTCTCGGGCGCCCCCGGCGGCGATGCCCCCGCGCAGCAGCGCCCCCCGCAGGCCGTGCCGCGCGGCCGCCCGCAGCAGCGCCGCGTCGTGCGCGCCCGGCAGCCACCAGGGCGGCAGCAGCGGGCCCGGCGGGGGCAGCCGCGCCAGCAGCGCGCCCAGCGCCGGGTGCGGCAGCACGCGCTCCCGCAGGCAGCGCAGCAGCGACAGCCGCCGCAGGCAGCGCAGCGCCAGCGACGGCGACACCGCCAGCGGCGGCGGGGACAGCGGCGGGGGAACTGGAAAACAGGAAAACGCGGGGAAAATCGGGTCAAAACGGCGAAAGAACGGGAAAATAGGGTCAAAACGGCGAAAGAACGGGAAAATCGGCCTCGAAACGGCCGAAAACGGGCGAAAAACGGGGTAAGTGCGGCACTGAAAGGGTTAAATATGGGATAGAAAGGGTTAAGTATGGGGAGATAGATATATGTATATATATATATATATATATATATATATACACACACACATATATATGTACATATATATACATATGTATGGCACTGAAAGGGTTAAATATGGGATAGAAAGGGTTAAGTATGGGGGATATATATAATATATATATTTATATATGTATTTATATATATATATATATATATACACATATATCCATATATATATGGCACTGAAAGGTTAAATATGGCACTGAAAGGGTTAAGTATGGGATATATATATATATATATATTTATATACGTATTTATATATATATATATACACATATATCCATATATATATGGCACTGAAAGGGTTAAATATGGCACTGAAAGGGTTAAGTATGGGATATATATATATATATAATATATTATATATTTATATATGTATTTATATATATATATATACACATATATCCATATATATATGGCACTGAAAGGGTTAAATATGGCACTGAAAGGGTTAAGTATGGGATATATGCATAAATATATATATATATACACACACACATATATACGGCACATATGGGATGGAAAGGGTTAAATACAGCGGCACTGAAGCAGAGGGAGTACAGGAAAAAATGGGTAAAAGATGGTAGAAAAATGGAGCAAAATTGGGTTAAAAATGGGTTAAAGATTGGGTAAAAATGGAGTAAAAATCGGCTAAAAATAGAGGTAAAAAACAAGTCAAAAATGGAGGAAATGAAATAAAATTGGAGTAAAAATTTAGTCAAAATTGGTTAAAACTAGGGCAAAAAAAGAAGTAAAATTGGGTTATAAATGGAATAAAAATGAGTCCAAAACGGAGTAAACAACGAGTTAAAAATTGGTTAAAAGTGGGGTAAAAACAGGTGAAAAATGGGGTAAAAATGAGGTAAAAATGGGTTAAATTCCTCCATTTGAGTTCAAACCCCTCGATTTGGGTTCAAAGCTCCCGATTTCATTTCAAACCAACCCAAATCTCCCAAAACCCCCAAAATTGCCCAAAACCTCAGGATTTCAGCCCATCACCGCCTCCAGGTAGGGGTGGCAGCTGGCAAAGAGCACCTAAACCCCCTGATTGCGGGTTCAAGCCCTCGATTTGGGTTCAAACCTCCCGATTTCGGGTAAAGCCGCCCGAACGGCCCCGAAGCGCCGCAAAAGCCCCGAAACTGCGGTTTTTTGCCCCGAATTGCTGTTTCTCGCGGCCATTACCGTCTCCGGGCACAACCAGCAGCGGGTAAAGAGCCTCTAAACCCTCTGAATTTGGGTTCCAAGCCCTCGATTTGGGTCCAAACCTCCTGATTTTGGGCCAAACACCAGAATGATGAGTCAGATCCCTCCAAAGCGCCCAAAACACCCCAAAATTGCCCAAAATCTCAGGAATTGAACCCATTGCCACCTTCACGTGTGGGCAGCAGGTACCAGAGACTCCCTAAAGCAACCTAAACTCGCTGATTTATGGCTCAAACCCCCCGGTTTGGGTTCAAACCTCCCGATTTCAGCCGAAACACCTCAATTTTGGGTCGAATTCTCCCAAAATGCTGCAAAAACCCCAAAATCGCCCAAAACCTCAGGATTTCAGCCCATCACCGTCTCCAGGTAGGGGCGGCAGCTGGTAAAAAGCCTCTAAACCTCTGAATGTGGGTTCAAAGCCTTTGATTTGGGTTCAAACCTCCCGATTCAGCCAAAACACCTCGATTTTGGGTCGAACTCTCCCGAAACGCCGCAAAAGCCCCGGAACTGTGTTTTTTTGCCCCAAATTGTGGTTTTTGTGCCCATTACCGTCTCCGGGCGCCGGGCGGCAGGCGGCAGACCTGCGGCACATGGCCACGAAGCCGTGGTAGAAGCGCGTCAGCTCCTCGTCCGAGCGCCGCTCCAGCACCGGCCAGCGCGCGGAACCGGCCCCAGCGGAACCGGCCCGAGCCGCCCGGCTCCAGCTCCACGCCGAACGACGAGGCCACGCGCAGGAAATCCGCCTGCTCCCGCCGGGTCCAGCTGGAATGGGGAGAAAACGGGAAAAAACGGTGAAAAACGGTGAAAGAACGGCGAAAATCGGTGAAAAAATGGCGAAAAACCGGCGAAAATCGATGAAACGACAGAGGAAAAACACCCAGAAATACCCAAAACCACCCCAACCACCCCGAACGAGAGGCCACGCGCAGGAAATCGGCCTGCTCCGCCGGGTCCAGCTGAAACGGGGAGAAAATAGAGAAAATGGAGAAAACAGTGAAAAAACGGGAAAAAACGGTGAAAAACGGCGAAAATCGGTGAAAAAACGGTGAAAAACCGGCGAAAATCGATGAAACGACAGAGGAAAAACACCCAGAAATACCCAAACCACCCCGAACGAGGAGGCCACGCGCAGGAAATCGGCCTGCTCCCAGCCGGGTCCAGCTGAAACGGGGAGAAAATAGGAAAAATGGGAGAAAACAGTGAAAAAACGGGAAAAAACGGTGAGAAAAACGGCGAAAAACCGGCGAAAATCGATGAAACGACAGAGGAAAAACACCCAGAAATAACCAAAACCACCCCAAACCACCCGAACGAGGAGGCCACGCGCAGGAAATCAGGCTGCTCCCGCCGGGTCCAGCTGAAACGGGAGAAAATAGGAAAAATGGGAGAAAACAGTGAAAAAACGGGAAAAAACGGTGAAAAAAACGGTGAAAATCGGTGAAAAAAATGGCGAAAAACTGGCGAAAATCAATGAAACGACAGAGGAAAAACACCCAGAAATACCCAAACCCACCCCAAACCACCCCGAACGAGGAGGCCACGCGCAGGAAATCGGCCTGCTCCCGCCGGGTCCAGCTGGAATGGGGGGAAAATGGGAGAAAACGGGAAAAAACAGCGAAAAACTGAAAAAAATGGGGAAAAATGGGGAAAAACGGGGAAAAACGGGGAAAAAACAGAGCCAAAGCACCCAAAGCAGCCCAAACGTGAGAGCAGACACAGACACTCAGCCCTGCTCTGTTGCACCCAGCTGAGAAACGGGGAGAAAAAGGCACAAACTGGGGAAAAAACAGCGAAAAAAGGAAAAAAAAAAAAAGGGGGAAAAAACCAGAAAAAACAGCAAGAAATGTTAAAAATCCCACAAAAATCCCCAAAAACACTCCCCCAACCTCCCCGTTTTTTTGTGACTCACTTGCCACAGTGGTGGCACAGGTGTTTGTGGTGCCCCAAAAAACCCCATTAAAAAAACCAAAAAAAAATCCCAAAAAATCCCAAAAAAATCTCAAAAAATCCCCAAAAAATCTCAAAAAAATCCCCCAAATCCCAATCCCACAAAGCGACCCAAAATGCCCCAAACTCCCAACCCAAAAAGCCCCAAACTCCCCGTTTTTGTGCCTCACTTCCCGCAGTGGTGCTGCAGGTGTTTGCGGTACCCCAAAAACCCATTAAAACACCCCAAAAAATTCCCCAAAACATCCAAAAAAACCCCCAAAAAATCCATAAAAATCCCAAAAAATCCCCAAAAATCCCCAAAAACCCCAAATCCCACAAATCCACCCAAAAAGCCCCAAATTCATCGCTCACTTGCCGCAGTGGTGCTGCAGGTGTTTGCGGTATCCCAAAAACCCATTAAAAACACCCCCAAAAAATCCCAAAAAATCCAAAAAACCCCAAAAAAATCGGAAAAAAAATTCCAAAAAAAATCCAAAAAAATTCCCGAGCCATTTTTGCCCCTCCCGACCCCCCAGACCCCCGTTCTGCCCCCCAAATTCCTGATTTTACCGCTGCAGTTTGTCGCGGCGCGCGGGGTCGTGGCCGCGCCGCTGCCGCCAGCCGCTCGCTGCCCGCTGTTGCCCCTCTCGGAGCCGTTGTTGCCCCCGTTGTTGCCCCCCTCGTTGCCGGTGCCCCTCTCGTCGCTGTTTTGGGTCTGGGGGTCGCGGGGCGGCTCCGGGGGCGGCTCCCGGCAGCGCTGCAGCGCCCCCAGCAGGCGGCGGAACCGCGCGCTCAGGGCGGCGCCCGAGGGCCACGAGGAGCAGGAGGCTGATCCTGAGGGGGGCACGGGGGGATTTGGGGTGAGTTTGGGGGGTTTGGGGGAGATTCTGGGGGATTTGGGTGAATTTGGGGGGATTTGGGGTCAGTTTGGGGGATTTGGGGTGAATTTGGGGGATTTGGGGTGAATTTGGGGGGATTTGGGGTCAGTCAGGGCGGCGCCCGAGGGCCACGAGGAGCAGGAGGCTGATCCTGAGAGGGGCACGGGGAGATTTGGGGTGAATTTGGGGGGTTTGGGGGAGATTTGGGGGGATTTGGGGTGAATTTGGGGGATTTGGGGTCAGTTTGGGGGATTTGGGGTGAATTTGGGGGGATTTGGGGTGAATTTGGGGGGATTTGGGGTCAGTCAGGCGGCGCCCGAGGGCCACGAGGAGCAGGAGGCTGATCCTGAGGGGGGCACGGAGAGATTTGGGGTGAGTTTGGGGGGATTTGGGGTGAATTTGGGGGGATTTGGGGTCAGTCAGGGCGGGGGCTGAGGGCCACGAGGAGCAGGAGGCTGATCCTGAGGGGGGCACGGGGGATTTGGGGTGAATTTGGGGGGATTTGGGGTGAATTTGGGGGATTTGGGTGAGTTTGGGGGATTTGGGTTTGGTTTGAGGCAGTTTGGGGTCAGTTTGGGGATTTGGGGTGAATTTGGGGGATTTGGGGTCGGTCAGGGCGGGGGCCGAGGGCCACGAGGAGCAGGAGGCTGATCCTGAGAGGGGCACGGGGAGATTTGGGGTGAATTTGGGGGTTTGGGGGAGATTTGGGGGGATTTGGGGTCAGTCAGGGCGGCGCCCGAGGGCCACGAGGAGGAAGAGGAGCTGATCCTGAGGGGGGCACGGGGGATTTGGGGTGAGTTTGGGGGGTTTGGGGTCAGTTTGGGGGATTTGGGGTGAATTTGGGGGGATTTGGGTCAGTTTGGGGGATTTGGGTGAATTTGGGGGGATTTGGGGTCGGTCAGGGCGGCGCCCGAGGGCCACGAGGAGCAGGAGGCTGATCCTGAGGGGGGCACAGGGGGATTTGGGTGAATTTGGGGGATTTGGGGTCAGTCTGGGGGATTTGGGTGAATTTGGGGGGATTTGGGGTCAGTTTGGGGGATTTGGGTGAATTTGGGGGATTTGGGGTGAATTTGGGGGGGTTTGGGGTGAATTTGGGGGATTTGGGGTCAGTCAGGGCGGGGCCCGAGGGCCACGAGGAGCAGGAGGCTGATCCTGAGAGGGGCACAGGGAGATTTGGGGTGAATTTGGGGGATTCTGGGGGGATTTGGGGTCGGTCAGGGCGGCGCCCGAGGGCCACGAGGAGCAGGAGGCTGATCCTGAGAGGGGCACAGGGAGATTTGGGGTGAATTTGGGGGATTTGGGGTCTGGTCAGGGCGGGGCCCGAGGGCCACGAGGAGGAGCAGGAGCAGGAGGCTGATCTGAGAGGGACACAGGGAGATTTGGGGTGAATTTGGGGGGTTTGGGGTCAGTTTGGGGGGATTTGGGGTGAATTTGGGGGGATTTGGGGTCACTCTGCAGTCATTTTCACAGGTTTGGGGTCAGTTTGGGAGATTTGGGTGAATTTGGGGGATTTGGGGTCGGTCTGGGGGATTTGGGGTGAATTTGGGGGGTTATGGCGTTGGTTTGAGGCAGTTTGGGGTCGGTTTGGGGGATTTGGAGTGAATTTGGGGGGATTGGGGTCAGTCTGGGGGGATTTGGGGTCGGTCTGGGGGATTTGGGGTGAATTTGGGGTTGGTTTGAGGCAGTTTGGGGGGATTTGGGGTGAATTTGGGGGATTTGGGGTGAGTTTGGGGGATTTGGGATGAGTTTGGGGGGATTTGGGGTGAATTTGGGGGATTTGGGGTCAGTTTGGGGGATTTGGGGTGAATTTGGGGGATTTGGGGTCGCTTCGAGATCCAGTGGAAAAATTCCCGGGGATTTGGGAGATTTTAGGGGAACTGCAGCGAGAAATGGGAATTTTGGGGGGATTTGGGGAATTTGGGGCGTTCTGCGACGATTTCAGTGAACTCCAGGGCCTTGAGCCAATTCTGAGGGAGTTTTTGCAGATTCTGGTAATTCCAAAAGGGTTTTGAGGGATTTTGAGGGATTTGGATGAATTTTGGGTGAATTTTGGGTGAATTTCGGGGCGTTTTGGGGCCCCCTTACCTTCGTCGCCGTCCACCACCGAGATCTCCTCGTCCAGCCCGGCCAGGGGGTCGCCCTGGGGGGGTCACGGGGTCAGCGCAGCCCCCAGACCCCCCAAAACCAGCGGGGGGGTGCTGAGGATTTTGGGGCGAAAACCCCAAATTTGGGGAATTTCGGGGAAAAACCGGGGGAAAATCGAGGAAATTTGGGTTTTTTACCTCCTCTCCTCCCTGCAGGGTTTGTACTCGGGGTCCTCGGGGTCTTTGTCCAAGTCGGCCCTGGGGGGACCCCAAATGCTCTGAATTCACCCCAAAATTCCCAAAGACCCAAAACGGGGGGAACTGAGCCCAAAGCGGCGCCTCAGCCCGGAGCTGAACTCAGCCCGGCCCGGGGCCGGTCGGTATTAGCATGGCTGGGTCATCAGGGGCGCATTTTGGGGGCAAAAACCCCAATTTGGGGGCTCGGGGGGGGGCAGAAACGCTGAAAACCCCAAATGGACCAAATGCACAAAAAGCTCCCCAAAACACACCCCAAAACCCCTGAAATAACCCCAAAACGCACCCAGAGCCAGCCCAAATCACCCAAAAACCAGCCTCAAAACACCCAACAACCGCTTCTAAACCCCAAAATCACCTCAAAACCCCTCAATTTCCCTAAATCCCCCCAAAACCACCTCAAATCCCCAAAAAATGCCCCCAAAACCGCCTAAGTTACCTCAAATGTTCCAATAATCCCCCAAAATCACCTCAAACCCCACCAAAAAACTTTAAGTTCCCCAAATCCCCCTGAAACCTCCCAAAAACCTCTCAAAACCACCCGAAACCGCCTCAAATTACCAAAATCCCCCCAAAACCACCCAAAATCAGCTCAAATTACCAAAATCCCCCAAAACAACCCAAATCCAAAACCAAAATAAACTAAAACCACCTCAAATCCCCCCAAAATCCCCCCAAAAACACCCCGAATCTCTTCACGTTGCCAAAAAAACCCAAACCGCTTCAAACCCACCCAAAATCTCCCCTAAACCTCCACAAACCCCTCAAATCCCCCAAATTTCCCCAATTCCCCCGAAATTTCCCCAATTCCCCCGAATTTTTTCCCAATTTCCCCCGATTTCCCCGATTTTCCCAATTTTCCCAATTCCGGCCGTTTTCGCCCCGATCCGTCCCGCTCACCCCTCGGGCCCCTCCAGGCGCTGCTCGGACCGCCACGGCCGCGGCATCGGGACCCCCGGCCCGGGCCAGGAAACACAGGGCGGGGTCCGCCCGCATCGTGTGGTACCGCTCGTACCCTGAAATGGGAGAAATCACCCCAAAATCGGGGCTGGTTACAAAAAACTGCAAAAAATCGGTGAAAGTACCAAAAAAACGGCAAAAATCCCCGTTAAAATAGCCCAGAATGCACCCAAATAACCCCAAGTGACCCCAAAACACAGGGCGGGGTCGCCCGCATCGTGTGGTGCCGCTCGTACCCTGAAATGGGGAAAAACAGC
Source organism: Melospiza melodia melodia (assembly GCF_035770615.1). Taxonomy (NCBI): domain Eukaryota; kingdom Metazoa; phylum Chordata; class Aves; order Passeriformes; family Passerellidae; genus Melospiza; species Melospiza melodia. The sequence continues at coordinate 85,250 of NW_026948547.1, forward strand.
AAAAATTGGGGAGTTACAAAAAACTGCAAAAAAATCGGTGAAAGTACCAAAAACCCTGTTAAAATAGCCCAAAATAGACCCAAATTCCACTGAAATAACCCCAAAATAACCCCAAAGGTCGGGGCGGGGGCTGTGGCAACTCCCACCCCCCAAAAACAGAAAAAGCGACCCAAAAATGGGATTGGTTAACAAAAAATAGTATAAAAAATGTGAGAAGAAAAAAATACCAAAAATCCCAAAAAAAATAACCTCAAATACACCCAAATTACGCTGAAACAATCCCAAAACAACCCCAAAGTAAGTCCCAAAACAAATCCCAAAATAACCCCAAAAATGGGATTTTTTAGCCCAAAAAAAAAAAAAAAAGAAAAAGAAAAAATAAAAATCAGAAAAAATAGCAAAAAACACCTTTAAAATAGCATTAAACACACCCAAATCACACTGAAATAACCCCAAAACAACCTCAAATCACACCCAAAATAAACCCCAAAACAACCCAAAAATGGGATTTGTTAGCAAAAAAAAAAAACAATTTAGTAGAGAAAAATTCCATTAAAATAACCTAAACACACCCAAATTACACTGAACGACCCCAACATCCCAATTTGCCCAAAATTTGGGTTTTTAACCCCAATACCGTGCTTGAACCCCCCCAATAACACAGACCCCGATCCCAACATCCCAATTTGCCCAAAATCCGCGTTTTTCGCCCCAATACCGTGCTTGAAGACCCCGATCAGCAGCGATTTGTCGGCCTCGGGGTCCCACCAGGCCGAGGGCGGCTCCGGCTGCTCCAGCGGCGGGAACCAGATGTGGACGTCGCTGCAAAAACGGGGCGAGAAACGCGAAATTCGGGTCAGAAACGCAATAATTAGGGTCAGAAACGCAAAATTCGCATCGGGGGGCTACGAAAATGGGAAAACGGCCCCAAAAATCCACCCAGAAACCCAAAAGTGTCCCCAAACCCCTCGGAGCCCCAAAACCCCCGGATTTCACCCCAAAACTGGGGCTCGCCTCAGCTGCAAAGACGCCAACCCCCCTAAATGCCAAAAAACCCAAAATCCCCAGATTTCACCCCAAAACTGAGGCTCACCTGTGCCCCAAACCTCTGAAAAATCCCCCACAAAGTGCCTTAAACCCCCCCAAAATCACCCCAAAATCCCCAAAAATCTACCCAAAAACGCCCCAAAAACCCCAAACTCCCCAAAGCCCCAAAATCCCCACAATTTACCCCAAAACCGGGGCTCGCCTGTGCCCCAAACCTCCAAAAAATCCCCACAAAGTGCCTTAAACCCCCTCAAAATCACCTCAAAAAACCCCAAAAAAAACCCCAAAAATCCCCCAAAATCCCAAATTCCCCGAAACCCCAAAATCGCCGTTTTTCAGCCCAAAATCGCCGTTTTTCAGCCCAAATCTCCTCACCTGGCGCTGGCCCCGGCCAGGACGCGCTCGGCCTCGTCGCCGATGACCTCGTGCCGCAGGAAGTGCAGGGCGCGACACGCGCAGCAGCAGCCTGGGACGGACACACGGACAAGGGAATGACCCAAAATCCCGGGAAATGAACCCAAAACCGCAAACCCCACAAAACCCCAAAAACCCGTTAAAAATCCCAAAAAAATTCCACAAAAATCCATAAAAATCCCATAAATTCAGACTCATTTTCCAGAGATGTTTCTGGTGCCCCAAACTCCACGGGAATGACCCAAAATCCGGGAAATGAACCCAAAACCGCAATGCCATAAAAAAACCTCAAAAATCCTATTTAGAAAAACAAAAAAATGCCACAAAAATCCATAAAAGTCCCAAAAATTCAGAATCACTTGCCAGAGATGTTTCTGGGACCACGAACGCACGGGAATGACCCAAAATCCAGCAAATGAACCCAAAACCACAAACCCCATAAAAAACCCGAAAACACCATTAAAAAACCCCAAAAAAATCCAAAAAAATTGGAAAGAAATTCAAAAAAAATCCAAAAAATTCCCAAACCCCCCAAAATTCCCCAAAATTCCCCAAACTCCCGTTTTTGTGACTCACCTGCCGCAGTGGTGCCGCACGTGTTTGCGGTACCCCAAAAACCCATTAAAGCACCCCCAAAAAAATCCCCAAAATTTCAAGAAAACCCCCAAAAATCGGAAAAAAAATCCAAAAAAATCCCAAAAATTTCCCAAAACCACCAAAATCCCCCCAAAATCCCCAAACTCCCCAAAATGCCCCAAACTCCCCGTTTTCTGGACTCACTTGCCGCAGTGGTGCCGCAGGTGCTTCCGGTAGCCCAAAAACCCATTAAAAATCCCAAAAAAATCCCAAAAAAACCCCAAAAAACCTCCAAAAAATTCCAAAAAAAATCCCAAAAAATCCCCAAATCCCCCAAATTGCCCAAACTCCCCGTTTCTGGACTCACTTGCCGCGAGTGGTGCCGCAGGTGCTTCCGGTAGCCCTCGTCTGCAGCAGCCACTCGGCGCCCGCGGAACCTTCCGGAAGCTTCGGCGCCTTCCGGCCCTTGCGGCCCCGCGGCAGCGCCGGCGACCCTGCGGGGGAGGGGCGCGCTCAATTTGGGGCAGTTCGGGGCGACTTCGGGATTTTTACTGGATTTTTTTTTAAGATTTTTTAGACATTTTTTGAGAATTTTTGGGCCATTTTAAGGGAATTTTTGGGGGATTTTCGGGGTTGTGGTCACTCAGTGGTCACCCAGGGTCACTCAGGGTCATTTTGGGATTTTTTTTTATAATTTTGGGGGGTTTTTTGGGGTATTTTTGGGGTTTTGGCCACTCAGTGGTCACTCAGTGGTCAGTGCTCGCTCAGGGCCGTTTTGGGTAATTTTTGGCGTTTTTGGGGCATTTTTTGGGTATTTTCGAGCATTTTTTGGGGTATTTTGGGGTTTTGGTCACTCAGTGGTCAGTGCTCACTCACGGACATTTTGGGCAACTTTGGGAATTTTCCGGGGAATTTTGGGGTTGTGGTCACTCGGTGGTCAGTGGGGCCGGGAGCCTGGATGCCCCAAACCCACCCAGAGTGACCCCAACCCCACCCAAACTGACCCCAAACCCACCCAGAGTGACCCAAACCCACCCAAACTGACCCCAAACCCACCCAAACCCACCCAGAGTGACCCCAAACCCACCCAAAGTGACCCCAAACCCACCCAGAGTGACCCAAACCCACCCAAACTGACCCCAAACCCACCCAGAGTGACCCAAACCCACCCAAACCCACCCAAACCCACCCAGAGTGACCCAAACCCACCAAACTGACCCAAACCACCCAGAGTGACCCCAAACCCACCAACCCACCCAAACCCACCAGAGTGACCCCCAAACCCACCCAAACTGACCCAAACCCACCCAAAGTGGCCCAAACCACCCAAACTGACCCAAACCCACCCAAACTGACCCCAAACCCACCCAAAGTGGCCCAACCCACCCAAACTGACCCAAACCCACCCAGAGTGACCCAAACCCACCCAAACTGACCCCAAACCCACCCAAACTGACCCCAAACCCACCCAAACTGACCCCAAACCCACCCAGAGTGACCCAACCCACCCAGAGTGACCCCAAACCCACCCAAACTGACCCAAACCCACCCAAAGTGACCCAAACCCACCCAGAGTGACCCAAAACCCACCCAAACTGACCAAACCCACCCAAACTGACCCCAAACTGACCCAAACCCACCAGAGTGACCCAAACCCACCCAGAGTGACCCCAAACCCACCCAAACTGACCCCAAACCCACCCAAAGTGACCCAAACCCACCAGAGTGACCCAAACCCACCCAGAGTGACCCAAACCCACCCAGAGTGACCCCAAAACCCACCCAAACTGACCCCAAACCCACCCAAACTGACCCAAACCCACCCAAACTGACCCAAACCCACCCAGAGTGACCCAAACCCACCCAGAGTGACCCAAACCCACCCAGAGTGACCCAAACCCACCCAGAGTGACCCCAAAACCCACCCAAACTGACCCCAAACCCACCCAGAGTGACCCCAAACCCACCCAGAGTGACCCAAACCCACCCAAACCCACCCAGAGTGACCCAAACCCACCCAAACTGACCCAAACCCACCCAGAGTGACCCCAAACCCACCCAGAGTGACCCAAACCCACCCAGAGTGACCCCAAACCCACCCAAACTGACCCCAAACCCACCCAAAGTGACCCAAACCCACCCAGAGTGACCCAAACCCACCCAGAGTGACCCAAACCCACCCAGAGTGACCCCAAAACCCACCCAAACTGACCCCAAACCCACCCAAACTGACCCAAACCCACCCAAACTGACCCAAACCCACCCAGAGTGACCCAAACCCACCCAGAGTGACCCAAACCCACCCAGAGTGACCCAAACCCACCCAGAGTGACCCCAAAACCCACCCAAACTGACCCCAAACCCACCCAGAGTGACCCAAACCCACCCAGAGTGACCCAAACCCACCCAGAGTGACCCAAACCCACCCAGAGTGACCCCAAAACCCACCCAAACTGACCCCAAACCCACCCAGAGTGACCCCAAACCCACCCAGAGTGACCCAAACCCACCCAAACCCACCCAGAGTGACCCAAACCCACCCAGAGTGACCCAAACCCACCCAGAGTGACCCCAAAACCCACCCAAACTGACCCCAAACCCACCCAGAGTGACCCCAAACCCACCCAGAGTGACCCAAACCCACCCAAACTGACCCAAACCCACCCAAACTGACCCAAACCCACCCAAACTGACCCAAACCCACCCAGAGTGACCCCAAAACCCACCCAGAGTGACCCAAACCCACCCAAACCCACCCAGAGTGACCCAAACCCACCCAAACTGACCCCAAACCCACCCAAACCCACCCAGAGTGACCCAAACCCACCCAGAGTGACCCCAAACCCACCCAAACTGACCCCAAACCCACCCAGAGTGACCCAAACCCACCCAAACCCACCCAAACTGACCCAAACTGACCCAAACTGACCCAGACTCACCCAGGGCCGTCCGTGCCCGGCCGTTGCTGCTGTGCCCGGGGCTGAGCAGGGCGCACGCCCAGGCCCGCGTGCCGTCAGTGACCCAAACCCACCCAAACTGACCCAAACTGACCCAGACTCACCCAGGGCCGTCCGTGCCCGGCCGTTATTGTGTCCGGGGCTGAGCAGGGCGCACGCCCAGGCCCGCGTGCCCTCAGTGACCCAAACTGACCCAAACTGACCCAAACTGACCCAAACTGACCCAAACTGACCCAAACTGACCCAAATCTCTCAGAAATGACCCCAAACTCACCCAGGGCCGTCCGTGCCCGGCCGTTATTGTGTCCAGGGCTCAGCAGGGCGCACGCCCAGGCCCGCGTGCCGTCGTCGCCGCGGAAGTGCCGCAGGCAGAACAGGACGATGGCCCGGCCCAGGCTCTCCACGTCCCGCTCCGACAGGCGGCGCTTGAAGCGGCCCTGGGCGGCCAGCTCCCGCCACCGGCCCCACCTGTGGGTGGACAGTGGTCACTCAGTGGTCACTCAGTGGTCACTCAGTGGTCAGTGCGGTCATTAAAGGGTCATTGGGGTCACTAAAGGGTCACAGGAACGGTCATTGAAGCGGCCCTGGGCGGCCAGCTCGCGCCACCGGCCCCACCTGGGACGGGAAATCGTCACTCAGTGGTCACTCAGTGGTCAGTGGGGTCACTCAGTGGCCAGCAGGGTCATTGGGATCAATGGGGGACCAATGGGGTCAATGTGGAACCAATGGGGTCAACGAGAAGTCAACAGGATCAATATGGAACCAATGGGATCAATATGGAACCAATGGGGTCAATGTGGAACCAATGGGGTCAATGAGAAGTCCGCAAAATCAATATGGAACCAATAGGATCAATTAGCGACCAATGGGGTCAATGTGGAACCAATGGGGTCAACGAGAAGTCAACAGGATCAATATGGAACCAACGGGATCAATATGGAACCAACGGGATCAATATGGAACCAATGGGGTCAATGTGGAACCAATGGGGTCAATGAGAAGTCCACAGGATCAATATGGAACCAATAGGATCAATTAGCAACCAATGGTGTCAATGTGGAACCAATGGGGCCAATGAGAAGCCAGCAGGATCAATGGGTGGTCATTGGGACCAATAAGGAACCAATGGGACCAATAATAAACCAAGGCGTTCAATGGGGAGCCAATGGGATCAATAAGAAACCAAAGGGGTCAATGAGAAGTCCACAGGATCAATATGGAACCAATGCGGTCAATTGAGAACCAATAAAATCAATGGGAAACCAGTGAAATCAATGAGAGATCGATGGGACCAATGAGAAGACAATGGGGTCAATGAGGGATCAATGGAATCAATTGGGAACCAATGGGGTCAGTGAGACACCAATTGAGTCAACGGAGGATCAATGGGGTCAATGGAGGATCAATGGGGTCAATGAGGGATCAATAGCATCAATGGGGTCAATGGGGAACCAATGGGGTCAATGAGGGATCAATGGAATCAGTTAGGAGCCAATGGGGTCAATGAGACGCCAATGAGTCAATGGAGGATCAATGGGGTCAATGGGGAACTGATAGGGTCAATGAGGGATCAATGGCATCAATGGGGTCAATGAGGGATCAATGGCATCAATGGGGAACCGATGGGGTCAATGAAGGATCAATGGGGTCAATGGAGGATCAATGGCATCAATGGGGTCAATGAGGAACCAATGGGGTCAATGAGACACCAATTGAGTCAATGGAGTCAATGGGGTCAATGAGGGATCAATGGGGTCAATGAGGAATCAATGGGGAATCAATGGGGTCAATGCGGAACCTTTGGGATCAATTAGGAACCAATGGCATCAATAAGAAACCCTCCAGGTGCCCCCAGGTGTGTCCCAAATGTCCCCCCAGGTACTCCAGGTGTCCCCCAGGTGTGTGCCCAGGTATGTCCCTGTACCCACCTGTGAACCATCAGGTGTGTCCCAGGTGTGTGCCCAGGTGTGTCCCAGGTGTGTCCCTATACCCACCCGCAGACCATCAGGTGTGTCCCCCAGGTGTGTGCCCAGGTGTGTCGCCAGGTGTGTCCCCGGGTACCCCAGGTGTGTCCCAGGTGTGTCCCCGTACCCACCCGTAGCCCATCAGGTGTTTCCCCAGGTGTGTCCCCATCCCCTCCAGGTGTGTCCCCAGGTGTCCCCAGGTGTGTCCCAGGTGTCCCCAGGTGTGTCCCCATCCCCTCGAGGTGTCCCCAGGTGTCCCCAGGTGTCCCCAGGTGTCCCCAGGTGTGTCCCCGTACCCACCCGTACACCATCAGGTGTTTCTCCAGGTGTGTCCCCATCCCCTCCAGGTGTGTCCCCAGGTGTCCCCAGGTGTGTCCCAGATGTCCCCAGGAGTGTCCCCATCCCCTCCAGGTGTCCCCAGGTGTGCCCAGGTGTCCCCAGGTGTGCCCAGGTGTGTCCCCATCCCCTCCAGGTGTCCCCAGGTGTGTCCCAGGTGTGTCCCCGTACCCACCCGTACACCATCAGGTGTTTCTCCAGGTGTGTCCCCATCCCCTCCAGGTGTGTGCCCAGGTGTGTGCCCAGGTGTCCCCAGGTGTGCCCAGGTGTGTCCCCAGGTACCCCAGGTGTGTCCCCGTACCCACCCGTAGACCATCAGGTGTCCCCAGGTGTGCCCAGGTGTCCCCAGGTGTGTCCCAGGTGTGTCCCCGTACCCACCTGTAGACCATCAGGTGTGTCCCCAAGTGTCCCCATCCCCTCCAGGTGTGTCCCCAGGTGTGTTCCCACGTGTGTCCCCCAGGTGTGTCCCTGTACCCACCCATAGCCCATTAGGTGTGTCCCCAGGTGTGTCCCCATCCCCTCCAGGTGTCCCCAGGTGTCAGGTGTGCCCAGGTGTGTCCCCAGGTACCCCAGGTGTGTCCCCGTACCCACCCGTAGACCATCAGGTGTGTCCCCAGGTGTCCCCAGGTGTGTCCCAGGTGTGTCCCCGTACCCACCCGTAGACCATCAGGTGTTTCTCCAGGTGTGTCCCGGGGTGTGTCCCCAGGTGTGTGCCCAGGTGTGTCCCCAGGTGTGTCCCCAGGTGTGTCCCAGGTGTGCCCAGGTGTCCCCCAGGTGTGTCCCCATCCCCTCCAGGTGTCCCCAGGTGTGTCCCAGGTGTGTCCCCGTACCCACCCGTAGACCATCAGGTGTTTCTCCAGGTGTGCCCAGGTGTGTGCCCAGGTGTGTGCCCAGGTGTGTCCCCAGGTGTGTCCCCAGGTGTGTCCCAGGTGTGTCCCCGTACCCACCCGTACACCATCAGGTGTTTCTCCACCCTGACGCAGTCGCTCCTGGCGAACGGCGCTGTGGCCGGAGCGGCCGGAGCGGCCGGAGCCGCGTGCTGACCATGGGGGTGCTGTCCGTGCTGCTGTCCATGCTGACCATGCTGCTGGTGACCATGCTGGTGGTGACCATGCTGGTGACCATGGTGGTGGTGGCCGTGGTGGTGGCCGCTGCGCCGCGTCCTGGGCGCGCCCCCGGCCCGCTCCGGCCGCTCGAGGTCGTCGTCGCTGTCCAGGTCCGAGAACTCCACCAGGTCATCGTCGCGCAGCGTGCTGAAATGGCGCGTCTGCTTCCGGACACGCGGCGTGTCGATGACCAATGTGTTCTGAGGGGAGAGTGACCATCAGAGTGACCATCAGTGACCATCAGTGACGGTCATAGTGACCATCAGTGACCATCTGACCCAGCCCCACCCCGGTGCTGAAATGGCGCGTCTGCTTCCGGACACGCGGAGTGTCGATGACCAGCGTGTTCTGGGGAGAGTGACCATCAGAGTGACCATCAGTGACCATCAGTGACGGTCATAGTGACCATCTGACCAGGTAACCCCACCCCGGTGCTGAAATGGCGCGTCTGCTTCCGGACCCGCGGAGTATCAATGACCAGCGTGTTCTGAGGAGAGAGTGACCACTGGTCAGTGTGGGTGACCATCACAGTGACCATCAGTGACCATCTGACCCAGCCCAGGTAACCCCACCCCACCCCGGTGCTGAAATGGCGCGTCTGCTTCCGGACCCGAGGAGTATCAATGACCAGCGTGTTCTGGGGAGAGAGTGACCATCAGAGTGACCATCAGTGACCATCAGTGACCATCAGTGACTGTCAGAGTGACCATCAGTGACCATCTGACCCGATAACCCCACCCCACCCCGGTGCTGAAATGGCGCGTCTGCTTCCGGACACGCGGCGTGTCGATGACCAGCGTGTTCTGGGGAGAGTGACCATCACAGTGACCATCAGAGTGACCATCACAGTGACCACCAGTTGACCATCACAGTGACCACCTGACCCAACCCCAGCCCAGGGCTGCAGTGGTCAGTCTGCTTGCGGACACGGGGTGTGTCGATGACCAGCGTGTTCTGAGGGGACAATGGTCACTGGTCAGTCTGAGTGACCATCAGAGTGACCATCACAGTGACCATCACAGTGACCACCAGGTGACCATCAGTGACCATCACAGTGACCACCACAGTGACCATCACAGTGACCATCACAGTGACCATCACAGTGACCACCAGGTGACCATCAGTGACCATCACAGTGACCACCACAGTGACCATCACAGTGACCATCACAGTGACCATCACAGTGACCACCAGGTGACCATCACAGTGACCATCACAGTGACCACCACAGTGACCGTCACAGTGACCACCACAGTGACCATCACAGTGACCATCACAGTGACCATCAGAGTGACCATCCCAGTGACCACCACAGTGACCACCACAGTGACCATCACAGTGACCATCACAGTGACCACCAGGTGACCATCAGTGACCATCACAGTGTCCACCACAGTGACCATCACAGTGACCATCACAGTGTCCACCACAGTGACCATCACAGTGACCATCAGTGTCCACCACAGTGACCATCACAGTGACCATCACAGTGACCATCACAGTGACCATCACAGTGACCACCTGCCCAGGTGACCCCGCCCAGGTGACCCCGCCCAGGTGCTGCAGGGGGCGTGTCCATCACCCACACGCCCTGAGTGGACAATGGGCAGTGGGCAGTGAGCAGTGGTCAGCGGTCACTCCAGGTGAGCGCACCCAGGTGACCACACAAAGTGACTGCACCCAAGTGACCACACCCAGATAACCACACCCAGGTGGGTCCACCAAAGTGACCACACCCAGGTGACCACACCCAGGTGACCACACCTAGGTGAGCCCACCAAAGTGACCACTCCAAAGTGACCACTCCAAAGTGACCACACCCAGATGACCACACCCAGGTGACTCCACCACCCAGGTGAGCCCACAAGGTGACCACACCAAGATGCGTCCACCAAAGTGACCACACCCAAGTGACCACACCCAGGTGAGCCCACCAAAGTGACCACAGCAAAGTGACCACACCGAGGTGACCACACCCAGGTAACCACACCCGGGTGGGTCCACCAAAGTGACCACACCAAAGTGACCACACCAAAGTGACCACGCCAAAGTGACCACACCAAAGTGACCACACCCAGGTGACCACACCCAGGGTGATGCCACCAGGTAGCCCCACAAAGTGACCACTCCAGAATGACCACACCCAGGTGACCACACCCAGATAACCACACTGGCCACACCCAGGTGACCACACCCAGGTGAGGCCACCAGGTAACTCCCCAAAGTGACCGCACCAAAGTGACCACACCCAGGTGACCACCACAAGATGTGTCCACCCAGGTGACCCCACCCCGCTGACCCCGCCCAGGTGTGGCCCCGCCCCCCGGCAGGTGTGGCCCCGCCCCCCGGCAGGTGTGGCCCCGCTGACCCCGCCCCCCGGCAGGTGTGGCCCCGCCCCCCGGCAGGTGTGGCCCCGCCCCCCGGCAGGTGTGGCCCCGCTGACCCCGCCCCCCGGCAGGTGTGGCCCCGCCCCCCGGCAGGTGTGGCCCCGCCCCCCGGGCAGGTGTGGCCCCGCCCCCCGGCAGGTGTGGCCCCGCTGACCCCGCCCAGTGTGGCCCCGCCCCCCGGTGGGCGGGCAGGTGTCCCACCTTGCTGTTGAGCAGCTCCAGGTCCAGGTCGGCTTTCTTGGCCCATTTCTGCCAGAAGTTGGGGTCGTCCAGCGCGATGTCCGTGCGGTTCTCGGACGCCACGAAGCTGGCCTGGGGACAGGGACAGGGACACACCTGGGTGCACCTGGGTGCACCTGGAGACACCTGGGGACACCTGGGGACATCTGGCCTGGGGACAGGGACACACCTGGGTGCACCTGGGGACACCTGGGGATCATCTAAACACACCTGGAGATCATCTAAACACACCTGGGGACACCTGGCCTGGGGACGGGGACAGGGACACACCTGGGGACACCTGGAGACACCTGGGTGCACCTGGGGACACCTGGGGACACCTGGCCTGGGGACAGGGACACACCTGGAGACACCTGGGCACACCCGGAGATCATCTAAACACACCTGGGGACACCTGGGGACACCTGGGGACACCTGGGCACACCTGGGGACACCTGGGGACACCTGGGGACACCTGGAGACACCTGGCCTGGGGACAGGGGACAGGGACACACCTGGAGACACCTGGGTGCACCTGGAGATCACCCAGACCCACCTGGGGACACCTGGGGACACCTGGAGATCATCTGGCCTGAGGGGACAGGGACACACCTGGAAACACCTGGGGACACCTGGGGATCATCTAAACACACCTGGGGACACCTGGGGACACCTGGAGATCATCTAAACACACCTGGAGATCATCTAAACCCACCCAGGGACACCTGGAGATCATCTGGAGATCATCTGGCCTGGGGGCACAGGGACACACCTGGAGACACCTGGGGACACCTGGAGATCACCCAGACCCACCTGGGGACACCTGGAGATCATCTGAACACACCTGGGTGCACCTGGAGATCATCTACACCCACCTGGGCACACCTGGAGATCATCCAGACCCACCTGGACATCATCTAAACCCACCTGGGCACACCTGGGCGCACCTGAGTGCACCTGGAGATCACCCAGACCCACCTGAGGACATCTGGAGATCACCTGGAGATCATCTACACCCACCTGGGGACACCTGGAGATCACCCAGACCCACCTGGGGACACCTGCAGATCACCTGGATCTTCTCCAGGACCACCAAAATCCACCTAGACCCATCTAGACCCACCTAGATCTTCTCCAGGACAACCAAATGTCACCTAAACCCACCTGGACCTTCTGCGGCCCCACCCAGCCCCACCTGGACCTTCTCCAGGACCTCCAAAGGTCACAGGAACCCATCTAGACCCACCTGGACCTTCTCCAGGAGAACCAAAGATGACATGAACCCATCCAGACACACCTAGACCTTCTCCAGGACCTCCAAACATCACCTAAACCCACCTGGACCTTCTGCAGGACCTCCAGAGATCACAGGAACCCATCTAGACCCACCTGGACCTTCTCCAGGACCTCCAAAGGTCACAGGAACCTGCCTAGACCCACCTGGACCTCCTCCAGGACCTCCAAACGTTACCTAATCCCACCTGTACCTTCTCCAGGACCTCCAGAGATCACAGGAACCCATCTAGACCCACCTGGACCTTCTCCAGGAGAACCAAAGGTCACAAGAACCCATCTAGACACACCTGGACCTTCTCCAGGACCTCTAAACGTCACCTAAACCCACCTGTACCTTCTCCAGGACCTCCAAAGGTCACATGAACCCATCTAGAGCCACCTGGACCTTCTGCAGGACCACTAAACGTCACCTAGACCCACCTGGACCTTCTGCAGGACCTCCAAAGGTCACAGGAACCCATCTAGACCCACCTGGACCTTCTCCAGGACCTCCAATGATCACAGGAACCCATCTAGACCCACCTGGACCTTCTCCAGGACCTCCAAACATCACCTAGACCCACCTGGACCTTCTGCAGGACCTCCAAAGGTCACAGGAACCCATCTAGACCCACCTGGACCTTCTGCAGGACCTCCAATGATCACAGGAACCCATCTAGACCCACCTGGACCTTCTCCAGGACCTCCAAAGGTCACAGGAACCCTTCTAATCCCACCCGGACCTTGTGCAGCCCCGCGTGGACCTCCTCAGGTCCCACCTTGGCGAAGGTGGAGCCCTTGCCCTCGCTCTCGATGGTGATGGTGGTGGTGCGCCGCAGCAGGATCTGCTCGATGTCCTCCTCGCAGAACTTGGCGCCCTCGTCGTCCTCGTCCATGATGGCGGCGTAGGCGCCCTTGCGCAGCAGGTCCTCGATCTCCTTCTTGGAGAACTGCTGGATCTGCAACGGGGGGAGAGGACAACCGAGGGTTGGGACGGCCCGGGGGGCTTGGAGAAACCAACCCTGGAGAAACCAAACCCTGGAGAACCTGGAAAACCTGAGCTTGGAGAACCCAACCCTGGAGAAACCCAACCCTGAAGAAACCAAACCTGGAGAAACCAACCCTGGAGAACCTGGAGAAACCCAACCCTGGAGAAACCAAACCTGGAGAACCCAACCTGGAGAAACCAAAACTGGAAAAACCAACCCTGGAGAACCCAACCTGGAGAACCTGGAGAAACCAAACCTGGAGAAACCAACCCTGGAGAAACCAACACTGGAGAAACCAAACCTGGAGAACCCAACCTGGAGAAACCAACCCTGGAGAAACCAAACCTGGAGAAACCAACCCTGGAGAACCTGGAGAACCTCAGCTTGGAGAACCCAACCCTGGAGAACCTGGAGAAACCCAACCTGGAGAAACCAAACCTGGAGAAACCAAACCTGGAGAACCTGGAGAACCTGGAGAAACCAACCCTGGAGAAACCAAACCTGGAGAAACCAAACCTGGAGAACCTGGAGAAACCAAACCTGGAGAAACCAAACCTGGAGAAACCAACCCTGGAGAAACCAACACTGGAGAACCTGGAGAACCTGGAGAAACCAAACCTGGAGAAACCAACACTGGAGAAACCAAACCTGGAGAACCTGGAGAAACCCAACCCTGGAGAAACCAAACCTGGAGAACCTGGAGAAACCCAACCTGGAGAAACCAAACCTGGAGAATCCAAAACTGGAGAAACCAACCCTGGAGAAACCAACCTGGAGAACCTGGAGAAACCCAACCCTGGAGAACCTCGGCTTGGAGAACCCAACCCTGGAGAACCCAACCTGGAGAACCCAACACTGGAGAAACCAAACCTGGAGAACCTGGAGAACCTGGAGAAACCAACCCTGGAGAAACCAAACCTGGAGAACCTGGAGAAACCCAACCTGGAGAATCCAAACCTGGAGAAACCAACCCTGGAGAAACCAAACCTGGAGAACCTGGAGAACCTCAGCTTGGAGAACCCAACCCTGGAGAACCTGGAGAAACCCAACCCTGGAGAAACCAAACCTGGAGAAACCAAACCTGGAGAACCTCAACCCTAGAGAAACCCAACCTGGAGAACTCAACCCTGGAGAACCCAAACCTGGAGAAACCCAACCTGGAGAAACCCAAACTGGAGAACCTGGAGAACCTCAGCTTGGAGAACCCAACCCTGGAGAAACCCAACCCTGGAGAAACCAAACCTGGAGAAACCAAACCTGGAGAACCTCAGCTTGGAGAACCCAACCCTGGAGAAACCCAACCCTGGAAAAACCAAACCTGGAGAAACCAAACCTGGACAAACCAAACCTGGAGAAACCAAAACTGGAGAACCTGGAGAACCTCAGCTTGGAGAACCCAACCCTGGAGAAACCAAACCTGGAGAAACCAAAACTGGAGAAACCCAACCTGGAGAAACCAACCCTGGAGAACCTGGAGAACCTCAGCTTGGAGAACCCAACCCTGGAGAACCTGGAGAAACCCAACCCTGGAGAAACCAAACCTGGAGAACCCAACCTGGAGAAACCAAAACTGGAGAAACCAAACCTGGAGAACCTGGAAAACCTGAGCTTAGAGAACCCAACCCTGGAGAACCCCAACCTGGAGAACCTGGAGAATCTCAGCTTGGAGAACCCAACCCTGGAGAAACCCAACCTGGAGAACCTGAAGAACCAAACCTGGAGAACTTGGAGAACCTCAGCTTGGAGAACTTCAGCTTAGAGAGCCCAAAACTGGAGAACCCAACCTAGAGAACCCAAAACTGGAGAACCTCAACCTGGAGAACCTGGAGAACCCAAACTTTGATAACCTGGAGAACCTCAACCTGGAGAACCCAAACTTTGATAACCTGGAGAACCTCAACTTGGAGAACCTAAACTTTGAGAACCTGGAGAACCCAAACTTTGAGAAGCCGGAGAACCTCAGCCTGGTGAACCTGAAGAACCCAAACTATGAAACCTGGAGAACCCAAACTTTGAGAACCTGGACTGGAGAACCTGGAGAACCCAAACTATGAAACCTGGAGAACCCAAACTTTGAGAACCTGCAGAAGCTGGACTGGAGAACCTGGACTGGAGAACCTGAAGAACCTGAACTTTTGAGAACCTGGAGAACCTCAACCTGCAGAACCCAAACTTTGAGAATCTGGAGAACCCAACCTTTGAGACCCTGGAGCAGCTCAGCTCTGCTCCCCCGCCCCGGAGGTCCCACCCTGTCCCACCCCACCCCAGGATGGTCCTGTCCCACCCTGGAGGTGCTGTCCCACCCAGAAGGTCCCACCCCACCCCACCATGGTCCCACCAGGTCTCACCCCGGGGATGGAGCCCTCGCGGCCGCTCATGCTCTGCAGCACGGCCTTGTCCAGCCCCAGCTTCAGGCTGGCCTTGTCGAACATCTCGCGCTCGTACGAGTTCCGCGTGATCAGACGGTAGACCTTGACCGCCTTGCTCTGCCCGATGCGGTGGCAGCGCGCCTGCGCCTGGAGAGGACATGGACAACCCGTGGAGACATGGACCAACCATGGTGGGACACCATAAATCATGTAACCCATGGTGGGACAGCATAAACCACGATAGAACACCATAAACCATGGTGGGACCCCATAAACCATGGTGGGACCCCATAAACCATGGTGGAACACCATAAACCACGGTGGGACAGCATAAACCACGATAGAACACCATAAACCATGGTGGGACCCCATAAACCATGGTGGGACACCATAAACCATGGTGGGACCACCACGGAACCTTCACCGCCTTGCTCTGCCCGATGCGGTGGCAGCGCGCCTGCGCCTGGAGAGGACATGGACAACCCGTGGAGACATGGACAACCATGGAGACATGGACCAACCATGGTGGGACAGCATAAACCACGATAGAACACCATAAACCATGGTGGGACCCCATAAACCACGTAAACCATGGTGGAACCACCACAGAACCTTCACCGCCTTGCTCTGCCCGATGCGGTGGCAGCGCGCCTGCGCCTGGAGAGGACATGGACAACCATGGAGACATGGACCAACCATGGAGACATGGACCAACCACGGTGGGACACCATAAACCACGATAGAACACCATAAACCATGGTGGGACACCATAAACCATGGTGGGACACCATAAACCATGGTGGGACCCCATAAACCATGGTGGGACCACCACAGAACCTTGACCGCCTTGCTCTGCCCGATGCGGTGGCAGCGCGCCTGCGCCTGGAGAGGACATGGACAACTCGTGGAGACATGGACAACCCGTGGTGGGACACCATAAATCATGTAACCCATGGTGGGACAGCATAAACCACGATAGAACACCATAAACCATGGTGGGACCCCATAAACCATGGTGGGACCCCATAAACCATGGTGGAACACCATAAACCACGGTGGGACAGCATAAACCACGATAGAACACCATAAACCATGGTGGGACCCCATAAACCACGTAAACCATGGTGGAACCACCACAGAACCTTGACCGCCTTGCTCTGCCCGATGCGGTGGCAGCGCGCCTGGGCCTGGAGAGGACATGGACAACCATGGAGACATGGACAACCCGTGGTGGGACACCATAAACCATGATAGAACACCATAAACCATGGTGGGACCCCATAAACCACGTAAACCATGGTGGAACCACCACGGAACCTTCACCGCCTTGCTCTGCCCGATGCGGTGGCAGCGAGCTTGGGCCTGGAGAGGACATGGACAACCATGGAGACATGGACCAACCGTGGTGGGACACCATAAACCACGATAGAACACCATAAACCATGGTGGGACACCATAAACCATGGTGGAACCACCACGGAACCTTCACCGCCTTGCTCTGCCCGATGCGGTGGCAGCGAGCTTGGGCCTGGAGAGGACATGGACAACCGTGGAGACATGGACAACCCATGGTGGGACACCATAAATCATGTAACCCATGGTGGGACAGCATAAACCACGATAGAACACCATAAACCATGGTGGGACCCCATAAACCATGGTGGGACACCGTAAACCATGGTAGAACCACCACAGAATCTTCACCGCCTTGCTCTGCCCGATGCGGTGGCAGCGCGCTTGAGCCTGGAGAGGACATGGACAACCCGTGGTGGGACACCATAACCCATAGTGGGACACCACAAACCACGGTGGGACACCATAAACCACGATAGAACACCATAACCCATAGTGGGACACCATAAACCATGGTGGGACCCCATAAACCACGTAAACCATGGTGGGACCACCACTGAACCTTCACCGCCTTGCTCTGCCCGATGCGGTGGCAGCGCGCCTGGGCCTGGAGAGGACATGGACAACCCGTGGAGACATAGACCAACCATGGAGACATGGACCAACCATGGTGGGACACCATAAACCACGATAGAACACCATAAACCACGGTGGGACACCGTAAACCACGGTGGGACACCACAAACCATGGTGGGACAGCATAAACCACGATAGAACACCATAAACCATGGTGGGACACCATAAACCATGGTGGGACCCCATAAACCACGTAAACCATGGTGGAACCACCACAGAACCTTGACCGCCTTGCTCTGCCCGATGCGGTGGCAGCGAGCCTGGGCCTGGAGAGGACATGGACAACCCGTGGAGACATGGACCAACCATGGTGGGACACCATAAACCACGGTAGAACACCATAAACCATGGTGGGACCACCACGGAACCTTCACCGCCTTGCTCTGCCCGATGCGGTGGCAGCGCGCCTGCGCCTGGAGAGGACATGGACAACCATGGAGACATGGACCAACCATGGAGACATGGACCAACCATGGTGGGACACCATAAACCACGATAGAACACCATAAACCATGGTGGGACACCATAAACCATGGTGAGACACTGCAAACCATGGTGGAACCACCACAGAACCTTGACCGCCTTGCTCTGACCGATGCGGTGGCAGCGCGCCTGCGCCTGGAGAGGACATGGACAACCCGTGGAGACATGGACAACCCGTGGTGGGACACCATAAACCATGGTGACACACTGCAACCCATGGTGGGACACCATAAACCGTGGTGGGACACCATAAACCAACCATGGAGACATGGACCAACCGTGGTGGGACACCATAAATCATGTAAACCATGGTGGGACAGCATAAACCACGATAGAACACCATAAACCATGGCGGGACCCCATAAACCACGTAAACCATGGTGGGACCACCACAGAACCTTCACCGCCTTGCTCTGCCCGATGCGGTGGCAGCGCGCCTGCGCCTGGAGAGGACATGGACAACCCGTGGAGACATGGACCAACCATGGTGGGACACCATAAACCACGATAGAACACCATAAACCATGGTGGGACACCATAAACCACGATAGAACACCATAGATCATGGTGGAACCACCACAGAACCTTGACCGCCTTGCTCTGACCGATGCGGTGGCACCGCGCCTGCGCCTGACAGGGGACACGGGGACATCGGGGGGGACATAAGCCGTGGTGGGGCCACCACAGCAGCTCAAACTCCTGGTGGGACCCATTCCACCACACAAAACCCCTGGTAGATGCTGTCTCACCACCCCAAACTCCAGCCAATGCACAAAAACCTGGTGGGGCCCAGCCAGGACCTCAAAGTCTTGGTGGCTCCCATCCCATGATCTCCAAACCCTTGGTAGATCCCATCCCACCACCTCAAAACCCAACCCAATGACCCCAATCCTTCACAGACCCCACCCCACCATCTCAAACCCTTGGTAGACCCCACCACACCACCCCTAGTGCTAGCCAACGACTCCAAACCCTTGGCAGATACTGTCCCACCACCCTAAAGCCTTGGTAGATCCCATCCCACCACCTCAAACTCCACCCAACGACCTCCAAACCCTCTGCAGACCCCATCCCACCACCCCGTACTCCTGTTGGACCTCACCTCATGGCTCCAAACCCCTTGGTAGATCCTGTCCCACCACCCCAAACCCCTAGTAGGTCCCACCGCACCACCTCAAAACCCAACCCGATGACCTCCAAACCTTCTGCAGACCCCATCCCACCACCCCGAACCCCTCAGAGACCCCATCCCACCACCCCGAACCTCTCAGAGACCCCGTCCCACCACCGAAGGCCCGTCAGGTGCCTCACCTGGAGGTCGTTCTGGGGGTTCCAGTCCGAGTCGAAGATGATGCAGGTGTCGGCGGCCGTCAGGTTGATGCCCAGCCCGCCGGCGCGCGTGCACAGCAGGAACACGAAGCGGTCCGAGTCCGGCCGGCTGAAGCGGTCGATGGCGGCCTGGCGCAGGTTGCCCCGCACGCGCCCGTCGATGCGCTCGTACGGGTACCTGCCGGGGACAACGCGCGGTCACCGCGGCCACCGGGGACCTCCGGGGCTCCGTAACCGCGTCCAGAACCAACGCTGGGCGTGGAGGGGCCACCAGGGATCTCCAGGAGGTTCTTGGAGAACCTTGAGGAGCAAATAGGGTTCAAAATCTCCTGCCACGGGACACTGAGGTGCCCAAACTGCCACCCAAGGAAGTCCCCAGCTCCGTAACCACGTCCAGAACCAGCGCTGGGCGCGCAGGGGCCACCAGGGACCTCCAGGAGGTTCTTGGAGAACCTCGAGGAGCAAAAAACTGAGATCCTGGTGGAACCATGGGACAGTGAAGTGCCCAAACTTCCACCCATGGAGGTCCCCAGCTCCATAACCACGTCCAGAACCAACACTAGGTGTGGAGGAATCACCAGGCATCTCCAGGAGGTTCTTGGAGAACCTTGAGGAGCAAATAGGATTCAAAATCTCCTGCCACGGGACACTGAGGTGCCCAAACTACCACCCAAGGAGGTCCCCAGCTCCGTAACCACGTCCAGAACCAACGCTGGGCGCGCAGGAGCCACCAGGGATCTCCAGGAGGTTCCTCGAGAACCTTGAGGAGCAAATAGAGACCACGGCAGGGTTCAAAACCTCCTGCCGTGGGACAGTGAGGTGCCCAAACTTCCACCCATGGAGGTCCCCAGCTCCATAACCACGTCCAGAACCAACGCTGGGCGTGGAGAGGCCACCAGGGATCTCCAGGAGGTTCTTGGAGAACCTTGAGGAGCAAAAAATGGAGATCCTGGTACAACCATGGGGCACCAAGGTTTTAAAACTTCTCCCTATGAAGGTCCCCAGCTCCATAACCACGTCCAGAACCAACGCTGGGCGTGGAGGGGCCACCAGGGATCTCCAGGAGGTTCTTGGAGAACCTTGAGGAGCACAAAACGGAGACCCTGGTAGAACCATGGGACAGTGAGGTGCCCAAACTGCCACCCATGGAGGTCCCCAGCTCCATAACCACGTCCAGAACCAACGCTGGGCGTGGAGAGACCACCAGGAATCTCCAGCAGGTTCTTGGAGAACCTTGAGGAGCAAAAAAGGTTCCTGTGGAGGTTCTGGAGACCTTTCTACAGCAAAGAACCTTCTCTCGTAGGACAACGAGGTCCCAAAAGTCCCACAAGTTCTCCCATGAAGATCCCACAACCACAAAGGTCCCAGGATCTTCTCCACGGAGCTCCAGAACATCTCAGGTGTCCCTCAAAGCTCCTCCACGGAGCTCCAGGACACCCAAAACCCCATTTCCCCCCAGTTTTTCCCCAAATCCCCGTTCTTCTCCTGGAACCTGACCGTTCCTGGGAGAGCTCGTTCTCCAGGATGTCCTCCAGGATGTCCAGGGGGACCTCCAGACCTTCAGGTCCCGTTCTCCCCTCGTTTTTTCTCCAAACCCCCCAATTTTCTCCAAGTTTTTCCCCAAAATCCCCGCTTTTCCCCCCAAACCCTGACCGTTTCTGGATGAGATAGTCCTCCAGGATGTCCAGGTGGACCTCCAGACCTTCAGGTCCCATTTTCCCCTTTATTTTCTCTCCAAACCCCCCAATTTTCTCCAAGTTTTTCCCATTTTTTTCCCGTTTTTTCCCAAAATCCCCGTTTTTCGCCCCAAAGCTCTGACCGTTTCTGGATGAGGTAGTCCTCCAGGATGTCCAGGCAGCGCACCATCTGCGAGAAGACCAGCACCTTGTGGCCGCCGGCGCGCAGCCGGGGCAGCAGCTTGTCCAGCAGCACCAGCTTGCCGGCCGAGCGCACCAGGGCCTGCAGCGCCAGCTCGGGGCCCGGCAGCGCGGGCAGGGAGGCCCTCAGCTCGGCCACGATCTGCTCCTCCGCACCTGCGGACAGGTGAGACCTTCTGTGACCGCCCTTGGCGTCATTGACCACCCCCGGTTCCATAAAAACATCAAAAACCATCAATGGTTCCATAAAACATCCATAAAAAACCTCAAAAGAACATCAGGAGAACATCGACCACCATCAGAAGTTCCACCAAATAATGTCTGAGATTTTCAGGACAACATTGGTTACCCCCACTGACCACCAGGGACTCCATAAAACCACCTTTGAGAACTTCATGAGAACACCAATGACCACCTATGGTTCCACAAATTTATCTCTAAAACTTCAGGAAAACGTTGGTTACCATCACTGACCAGTCCTTGCTCTATAAAACCATCAAAAACCATCAGTGGTCCCATAAAACATCCTAAAGAACCTCAGGAGAACATCGACCACCACCAAAAGCTCCATCAAACCATCACTGAAAACTTCGGGGAAACATCAGTGACCATCAGCGACCACCAGAGACTCCATAAAACCACCTCTGAGAACTTCAGGCCAACAGCAACGACCACTAAAAGTTCAATCAACCAACGCCTGAGAACTTCAGGAGAACATTGGTATCCATCGCTGACCACCCCTGCTTCTATTAAACAACCAATGATCGCTCATAATTCCATAAAACACCCATAAAAACCTCAGGAGAACGTGGACCACCACCAAAAGCTCCATCAAACCATCACTGAGAACTTCGGGAGAACAACAGCGACCATCAGTGACCACCAGAGACTCCATAAAACCACCACTGAGAACTTCAGGAGAACACCAACGACCACCACCAAAAGTTCCATCAAACCACCACTGAGAACTTCGGGAGAACGTTGGTTACCATCACTGACCACCAGAGACTCCATAAAACCACCTCTGAGAACTTCGCGTGCCCACCCACAGGTGGTGTGCCCAGGTGTGCCCAGGTGCGTCCCCGCGCTCACCGTTGATGAGGTAGGGGTGGTTGCAGCACTTGCGCAGCTCCATCATGGTGTTGAGCAGGTTGGGCACGTTGCCGTGCCCCGCCCCCCGGGCCAGGTAGGCGAAGTTCCTCTCCAGGATGGCGCGGTACAGGCGCTTCTGCGCGTTGGTCAGCTCCACCTCGATGATGGTCTCCTGCTTGGGCGCCAGGTTCTTCTCCACGTCCTCCTTGAGGCGCCGCAGCATCATGGGCTTCAGCAGGGCCTGCAGCTTCTGCACCTGCGCAGGTGAGACGAGGACAGGTGAGACAAGGACAGGTGAGACAAGGACAGGTGAGATAAGGACAGGTGAGATAATCAGGGGCTTCAGCAGGGCCTGCAGCTTCTGCACCTGCGCAGGTGGGACGCAGGTAAAACGCACCTGTAACACCTCGGAAAGGTCTAGGGGTCACCCCCAGGTGGCCACGAGGAGCCACAGCCACACCTGTGGCACCTGGGTAAGGTCACAGCCACACCTGTGGCACCTGGGCACGGCTATGGCCGCACCTGTGGCACCTGCGTAAGGTCACAGCCACACCTGTCACACCTGGGATTGGTCACAGCCACACCTGTCACACCTGGGACTGGCCGTGACCGCACCTGTCGCACCTGGGACTGCCCGTGACCACACCTGTCACACCTGAGGAAGGTCACGGCCACACCTATCACACCTGGGACTGGCCGTGGCCACACCTGTCACACCTGAGGAAGGTCACAGCCACACCTGTCACACCTGGAACTGGCCATGACCACACCTGTCACACCTGAGGAAGGTCACAGCCACACCTGTCGCACCTGGGACTGCCCATGACCACACCTGTCACACCTGAGGAAGGTCACGGCCACACCTGTCACACCTGGGACTGGCCATGACCGCACCTGTCGCACCTGGCCGTACCTCAGCAAGGATCAGGAAATACACAACGTGCCCAGGTGTGCCCAGGTGAGCCCAAAACCCCTCCCAAAACCCACGGAATCATCTCAAACCCCTCCCAGACCTTCACCAGGTGTGCCCAGGTGTGCCCAGGTGTGCCCAGGTGCGCCCAGGTGACCCCAAAACCCCTCCCAAAACCCACGGAATCATCTCAAACCCTTCCCAAACCCCTCCCGAACCCTCCCCAGGTGAGCCCAGGTCCATCCAGGTCTGCCCAGGTCCATCCAGGTGTGCCCAGGTGTGCCCAGGTGTGTTTTGACCGTGCCCAGGTGCGCCCAGGTGTGCCCAGGTGAGCCCAAAACTCCTCCATAAAGCCATCAAACGACCTGGAACCCCTCCCAGACCCTGCCCAGGTCCACCAGCTCCATCCAGGTGTGCCCAGGTGCGCCCAGGTGTGCCCAGGTGTGTTTTGACCGTGCTCAGGTGTGCCCAGGTGTGCCCAGGTGTGCCCAGGTGAGCCCAAAACTCCTTCCTAAAACCATCAAACGACCTGGAACCCCTCCCAGACCCTGCCCAGGTCCATCCAGGTGTGCCCAGGTCCATCCAGGTGTGCCCAGGTGTGCCCAGGTGTGCCCAGGTGCGCCCCTCACCTGCTCCTCCGTTTTCAGGTCCCCGAAGTCCTTGAGGAACTCGGCCTCGGACGGGAACTGCGAGGGCTCCAGGAAGTGCAGGAGGCTGAAGAGCTCCTCGACCGTGTTCTGCAGGGGCGTGCCCGTCAGCAGCACCTTGTGCTCCTGCAGGTGCGACAGGTGAGACAGGTGAGACAGGTGAGACAGGTGAGCGAAAAAACGGGGTGAAAAATGGGCAAAACGGGTAAAAAACTGAGCCAGGTGGGGCTGGAAAGCTCCTGGGCCGTGTTCTGCAGGGGCGTGCCCGTCAGCAGCACCTTGTGCTCCTGCAGGTGAGACAGGTGAGACAGGTGACACAGGTGAGACAGGTGAGCGAAAAAACGGGGTGAAAAATGGGTAAAATGGGTAAAAAACTGAGCCAGGTGGGGCTGCAGAGCTCCTCGACCGTGTTCTGCAGGGGCGTGCCCGTCAGCAGCACCTTGTGCTCCTGCAGGTGCGACAGGTGAGACAGGTGAGACAGGTGAGTGAAAAAACGGGGTGAAAAATGGGTAAAATGGGTAAAAACTGAGCCAGGTGGGGCTGAAGAGCTCCTGGGCCGTGTTCTGCAGGGGCGTGCCCGTGAGCAGCACCTTGTGCTCCTGCAGGTGAGACAGGTGAGACAGGTGAGACAGGTGAGCAAAAAAACGGGGTGAAAAACGGGAAAAACGGGCAAAAAACTGAGCCAGGTGGGGCTGAAGAGCTCCTGGACCGTGCCCGTCAGCAGCACCTTGTGCTCCTGCAGGTGCGACAGGTGACACAGGTGAGACAGGTGAGACAGGTGAGTGAAAAAACGGGGTGAAAAACGGGAAAAACGGGTAAAAAACTGAGCCAGGTGGGGCTGGAGAGCTCCTGGGCCGTGCTCTGCAGGGGCGTGCCCGTCAGCAGCACCTTGTGCTCCTGCAGGTGCGACAGGTGACACAGGTGAGACAGGTGAGGTGATATAATACGGGTAATGTGAAAAAACGGGGTGAAAAACGGGTAAAACAGGTAAAAACTGAGCCAGGTGGGGCTGGAGAGCTCCTGGGCCGTGCTCTGCACAGGTGTGCCCGTCAGCAGCACCTTGTGCTCCTGCAGGTGACACAGGTGACACAGGTGAGACAGGTGAGGTGATACAATACAGGTAATGTGAAAAAACGGGGTGAAAAACGGGGGAAACGGGTAAAACAGGCGATGCAAGTGAGGCAGGCAATAACAGGTGAGTCGGGCACAGGTGAGACAGGTGAGAGCTCAGGCAGGTCGGGCACCTGGCCGTGACCCCGAACCCCACAGGTGTGCCCAGGTAACCCAAACCCCTCTAAAATCCCCATTTTTCACCCAATTTTCACCGGGATTTTTGTGTTTTGTTGCCCCCAGGTGTGCCCAGGTGTGTGCCCAGGTGTGCGGCACCCACCAGGTCCATGTGCTTGAGGCTGTCGAGCAGCTCGCAGGTGTGCCCAGGTAACCCAAACCCCTCTAAAATCCCCATTTTTCACCCATTTTTCACCGGGATTTTTGTGTTTTGTTGCCCCCAGGTGTGCCCAGGTGCGTGCCCAGGTGTGCCACCCACCAGGTCCATGTGCTTGAGGCTGTCGAGCAGCTTGCAGTGGCGGTTCTTGAGGCGGTGCGCCTCGTCGATGACCACGCAGCGCCACTGGACCTCGCGCAGCTCGGGGCAGTCCGACAGGATCATCTCGAACGTCGTGATCAGCGCGTCGAACTTGTACGCGCCCGGGATCAGCCGGCCCTGCAGGTGCGACAGGTGAGCACAGGTGAGACCACGGGTGCGTCACAGATGGCACAGGTGAGCGCACCTGTGTGGGCGGGGCTGCAGCGGCTCGGGGCTCCAGCGTCCAACTTGTACGCGCCCGGGATCAGCCGCCCCTGCAGGTGAGACAGGTGTGCACAGGTGTGTTACCTGCCCAGGTGAGCTCACCTGGCTGTTCAAGAACGCCTTGTGGCACTGGCTCACCTGCCGGCTGCACAGGCTGCCATGATGGGTGTACGGGTGTGTACAGGTGTGTCATGAATCCCGCACAGGTGTGTACAGGTGTGCACAGGTGAGCTCACCTTGGCGTCCTTGCAGTACATCTCGTACTGCTGGATCACCTGCCGGCCAGCCAGGCTGCACAGGTGTGCACAGGTGTGCACAGGTGTGTGTTGTACATGCAATACAGGTGTATTACACTGATGTACAGGTGTGTTACAGGTGTGTTACCTGCCCAGGTGCGCTCACCTTGGCGTCCTTGCAGTACATCTCGTACTGCTGGATCACCTGCCGGCTGGCCAGGCTGCACAGGTGTGTCAGTGACCCCACACAGGTGTGTACAGGTGTGTTACAGACCCCATACAGGTGTGTCACCTGCCCAGGTGAGCTCACCTTGCTGTCCTTGCAGTACATCTCGTACTGCTGGATCACCTGCCGGCCGGCCAGGCTGCACAGGTGTGTCACAGGTGTGTATTATAGATACAACACAGGTGTGTTACAGGTGTGTATTATAGATACAATACAGATGTATTACAGACCCCACACAGGTGTGTCACCTGCCCAGGTGCGCTCACCTTGCCGTCCTTGCAGTACATCTCGTACTGCTGGATCACCTGCCGGCTGGCCAGGCTGCACAGGTGTGCACAGGTGTGTATTATAGACCCCACACAGGTGTGTCACAGGTGTGTTACAGACCCCATACAGGTGTATTACACCCATGTACAGGTGTGTCACCTGCCCAGGTGCGCTCACCTTGCCGTCCTTGCAGTACATCTCGTACTGCTGGATCACCTGCCGGCCGGCCAGGCTGCACAGGTGTGTCAGTGACCCCACACAGGTGTGTCACAGGTGTGTTACAGACCCCATACAGGTGTGTTACAGACCCCACACAGGTGTGTTACCTGCCCAGGTGCGCTCACCTTGCCGTCCTTGCAGTACATCTCGTACTGCTGGCTCACCTGCCGGCTGGCCAGGCTGCACAGGTGTGTCAGTGACCCCACACAGGTGTGTCACAGGTGTGTCACAGACCCCATACAGGTGTATTACAGACCCCACACAGGTGTGTCACCTGCCCAGGTGCGCTCACCTTGCCGTCCTTGCAATACATCTCGTACTGCTGGATCATCTGCCGGCTGGCCAGGCTGCACAGGTGTGCACAGGTGTGCACAAGTGTGTATTATACATACAATACAGGTGTATTACACCCATGTACAGGTGTGTTACAGGTGTGTTACCTGCCCAGGTGTGCTCACCTTGCCGTCCTTGCAGTACATCTCGTACTGCTGGATCATCTGCCGGCTGGCCAGGCTGCACAGGTGTGTCAGTGACCCCATACAGGTGTGTCACAGGTGTGTTACAGACCCCATACAGGTGTGTTACAGGTGTGTCACCTGCCCAGGTGCGCTCACCTTGCCGTCCTTGCAGTACATCTCGTACTGCTGGATCATCTGCCGGCTGGCCAGGCTGCCGTGGTACACGATGGTGTTCAGGTGCGTCCAGGTGCCGAACTCGCGCTCCCAGTTGGCGATGGTGGAGAGCGGCGCGATCACCAGGTAGGGGCCGCGCACACCTGCGCCGTGCACCTCCTGCAGGAAGGCGATCGACTGGATCGTCTTGCCCAGCCCCATCTCGTCCGCCAGGATGCAGTTCTGCCTGCGGGACAGGTAAGGGACACACCTGAGACAGGTGACGCACACCTGGGACACACCTGGGACAGGTGGGGTACACCTGGGATACACCTGAGGGACAGGGGTTGGTCCTGCCCAGCCCCATCTCGTCCGCCAGGATGCAGTTCTGCCTGCGGGACAGGTAAGGGACACACCTGAGACGGGTGACGCACACCTGGGACACACCTGGGACAGGTAACGTGTACTTAGAATACGCTTAGTACAGATAAAATGCACCTGGGATACACCTTGGACAGGTAACGTACACCTAGTATAGACAATGTGTACCTAGGATACACCTGGGACAGGTAACATGTACCTCAGGTATACCTGAGACACACCTGAGACAGGTAAGATACACCTGGGACACGTCTAGGACAGGTAAAATACACCTGAGATACACCTGGGACAGGTAACGTACACCTAGTATAGACAACGTGTACCTACAATACACCTGGGACAGGTAAGGTACACCTGGGACACACCTGGGACAGGTAACCTACACTTGAAATACACCTGGGATACACCTAGGACAGGTAATCTATACCTGAGACACACCTGGGAATGGCAACGTGTACCTAGGACACACCTGGGCCAGGTAAGGGGCACCTGAGATAAATAAAACACACCTGAGACTCACCTGGGACAGGTAATCTATACCTGAGACACACCTGGGAATGGCAACGTGTACCTAGGACACACCTGGGACAAGTAAGGGGCACCTGAGATACACCTGAGACAGGTAAGGTACACCTGGGACACACCTGGCACAGGTAACATACACCTGGGATACACCTAGGATAGATAACATACACCTGAGATACACCTGGGCCAGATAACGTACACCTAGTATAGATAATGGGTACCTACGGTACACCTGGGACAGGTAACCTACACTTGAAATACACCTGAGATACACCTAGGACAGGTAATCTATACCTGAGATACACCTGGGAACGATAACATGTACCTAGGGCACACCTGAGACAGGTAAGGGACACCTGGGACACACCCGGCACAGGTGGGACACACCTGGGATACACCTGGCACAGGTAACCTACACTTGAAATACACCTGAGCCAGGTAACGTACACCTAGTATAGATAACGTGTAGCTACGAGACACCTGG
Source organism: Melospiza melodia melodia (assembly GCF_035770615.1). Taxonomy (NCBI): domain Eukaryota; kingdom Metazoa; phylum Chordata; class Aves; order Passeriformes; family Passerellidae; genus Melospiza; species Melospiza melodia. The sequence continues at coordinate 113,975 of NW_026948547.1, forward strand.
CACAGGTAACCTACACCTGGGACACACCTGGGACAGGTAAGATACACCTGGGATACACCTAGGATAGATAACATACATCTGAGATACACCTGAGACAGGTGAGGCACACCTGGGATACACCTGGGACAGGTAATCCGTACCTGAGATACACCCGGGAATGGCAACGTGTACCTAGGATACACCTGGCACAGGTAAGGTACACCTGAGATAAATAAAACACACCTGAGACTCACCTGGGACAGGAAAGGCGCACCTGAGACATGGCTGGGACAGGTGAGATGTACCTGAGGCAGGTCTCCAATTCCCGTACCAGCTGGATTTACCTGTCCCAGGTGTGTTTACCTGTGCACAGGTGAGCTCACCTGCTGTACCAGTTGAGGAGCAGCCGGTTCACGCCCTCCAGCTGACACTCCCGGTATGGATACCCTCACCTGTCCCAGGTGTCCCCCAGCCCCTCAGCCATTCCCCAGGTGTGTTTACCTGTCTCACCTGTGCACAGGTGAGCTCACCTGCTGTACCAGTTGAAGAGCAGCCAGTTCACGCCCTCCAGCTGGTACTCCCGGTATCCATACCCTCACCTGTCCCAGGTGTTCCCCAGCCATTCCCCTGTCCCCCAGGTGTGCTCAGGTGTGTTTACCTGTGCACAGGTGAGCTCACCTGTTGTACCAGTTGAAGAGCAGCCAGTTGACGCCCTCCAGCTGGCACTCCCGGTATGGATACCCTCACCTGTCCCAGGTGTCCCCCAGCCCCTCAGCCATTCCCCAGGTGTGTTTACCTGTCTCACCTGTGCACAGGTGAGCTCACCTGTTGTACCAGTTGAAGAGCAGCCAGTTCACGCCCTCCAGCTGGCACTGCCAGTATGGATACCCTCACCTGTCCCAGGTAATTTCCCATTCCCCAGGTGTGCCCAGGTGTGTTTACCTGTCTCACCTGTCTCAGGTGAGCTCACCTGTTGTACCAGTTGAAGAGCAGCCAGTTGACGCCCTCCAGCTGGTACTCCCAGTATCCATACCCTCACCTGTCCCAGGTAATTTCCCATTCCCCAGGTGTGCCCAGGTGTGTTTACCTGTCTCAGGTGTGTTTACCTGTCTCAGGTGAGCTCACCTGTTGTACCAGTTGAAGAGCAGCCAGTTCACGCCCTCCAGCTGGCACTGCCAGCATCGATACCCTCACCTGTCCCAGGTGTTCCCCCAGCCCCTCAGCCATTCCCCAGGTGTGTTTACCTGTCTCAGGTGTGTTTACCTGTGCACAGGTGAGCTCACCTGTTGTACCAGTTGAAGAGCAGCCAGTTGACGCCCTCCAGCTGGTACTGCCAGTATCCATACCCTCACCTGTCCCAGGTGTTCCCCAGCCCCCCAGGTGTGTTTACCTGTCTCAGGTGTGTTTACCTGTCTCAGGTGAGCTCACCTGTTGTACCAGTTGAAGAGCAGCCAGTTCACGCCCTCCAGCTGGCACTCCCGGTATCCATACCCTCACCTGTCCCAGGTGTCCCCCAGCCCCTCAGCCATTCCCCAGGTGTGTTTACCTGTCTCAGGTGTGTTTACCTGTCTCAGGTGAGCTCACCTGTTGTACCAGTTGAAGAGCAGCCAGTTGACGCCCTCCAGCTGGTACTCCCGCAGCTGGTTGTGGTTCTTGTACTCGTGCGACGCCTCGAGCTTCTTCCAGGCGCCGGCCTGGGGGCGGGGCTGCACAGGTGAGACACAGGTGAGACACAGGTGAGACACAGGTGAGACACAGGTGAGATACAGGTGAGACACAGATAAAATACAACTGAGATAACCCACACAGGTGAGATACAGGTGAGACACAGATAAAATACAACTGAGATAACCCACACAGGTGAGACACAGGTGAGCGGCAGGTGAGACACAGATAAGACACAACTGAGATAACCCACACAGGTGAGACACAGGTAAGTGACAGGTGACATGTACAAGCGAGATACAGGTGAGATACAGGTAAAATACAACTGAGATAGCCCACACAGGTGAGACACAGGTGAGCGACAGGTGAGATACAGGTAAAATACAACTGAGATAACCCACACAGGTGAGATACAGGTGAGCGGCAGGTGAGACACAGATAAAATACAACTGAGATAACCCACACAGGTGAGACACAGGTGAGATACAGGTGAGACACAGATAAAATACAACTGAGATAACCCACACAGGTGAGACACAGGTGAGACACAGGTGAGACACAGGTGAGACACAATTGAGATACAGGTGAGACACAGATAAAATACAACTGAAATAACCCACACAGGTGAGACACAGGTGAGCAGCAGGTGAGACACAGATAAAATACAACTGAGATAGCCCACACAGGTGAGACACAGGTAAGTGACAGGCGACATGTACAAGCGAGATACAGGTGAGATACAGGTAAAATACAACTGAGATAACTCATACAGGTGAGGCACAGGTGAGACACAGGTGAGATGCAGGTGAGACACACATAAAATACAACTGAGATAACTCACACAGGTGAGACACACAGGTAAGGTAAAGGTGAGACACAGGTAAAATACAACTGAAATAACTCACACAGGTGAGACACACAGGTAAGGTAAAGGTGAGACGCAGGTGAAATACAACTGAGATAACCCATACAGGTGGGACACAGGTGGGACACAGGTAAGACACAGGTGAGTGACAGGTGAGACGCACAGGTAAGGTAAAGGTGAGGTGCAGGTGAAATACAACTGAGATGACCCACACAGGTGAGACACAGGTGAGACACAGATAAAATACAACTGAGATAACTCACACAGGTGAGACACAGGTGAGGTAAAGGTGAGGCACAGATAAGACACAACTGAGATAACTCACACAGGTGAGACACAGGTGAGACACAGGTGAGCGACAGGGGACACGTACAGGTAAGGTAAAGGTGAGATGCAGGTAAAATACAACTGAGATGACCCACACAGGTGAGCTACAGGTGAGGCACAGGTGAGATAGAAGTGAGATAACCCATACAGGCGAGATACAGGTGGCTGATAGGTGACACAGGTGAGATACAGGTGGAATACAGGTGAGATACAGGTGAGCCAGGGAGTGACAGGTGAGACACAGGTGAAGCACAGGTGAGTTACAGGTAAAACGCAACTCAGATAACCCATACAGGTGAGCCAGATAAGACACAGGTGAGATGCAGGTGAGACAGGTGGGACAGGTGAGACAGAGGTGAGACACAGGTGAGACACAGGTGGGACACAGGTGGGACAGGTGAGATACAGGAGAGACAGGTGGGACAGGTGAGACACAGGTGAGACACAGGTGGGACACAGGTGGGACAGGTGAGACAGGTGGGACAGGTGAGACACAAGTGTGACAGGTGAGACACAGGTGGGACACAGGTGGGACAGGTGAGACACAGGTGGGACACAGGTGGGACAGGTGAGACAGGTGGGACAGGTGAGACACAGGTGGGACACAGGTGGGACACAGGTGGGACAGGTGAGACACAAGTGTGACAGGTGAGACACAGGTGAGACAGATGGGACAGGTGAGACACAGGTGAGACACAGGTGGGACACAGGTGGGACAGGTGAGACAGGTGGGACAGGTGGGACAGGTGAGACACAGGTGGGACACAGGTGGGACAGGTGAGACAGGTGGGACAGGTGAGACACAGGTGAGACACAGGTGGGACACAGGTGAGACAGGTGGGACAGGTGAGACACAAGTGCGACAGGTGGGACAGGTGGGAGCGCCTGGCTCACCTGCAGCGGGCGCAGCTCACCTGTCTACGGACAGATCTCACCTGTACGGCAGCTTGGCTCACACTGAGGGTGGGCGTGGCTCACCTGCGCGGGGGCGTGGCCTCACCTGTCGCTTGAGCTCGGGGTGCCGCGCCTGGATCCGCTTGAACTCGGCCACCTTGGCCTCGTCCACGTCCTCCTGCAGCTCCCAGGTGCTGTCCTCGTAGGGCAGCGAGCACCATTTCACCAGGTAATACACCACGGGCTGGGGAGAGACACACCTGTACAGGTGAGACACACCTGGGACAGGTAACGCACACCTGTACAGGTGACTGCCCCAGGTAACCCCTCCTGCAGCTCCCAGGTGCTGTCCTCGTAGGGCAGCGAGCACCACTTGACCAGGTAATACACCACGGGCTGCACAGGTGAGACAGGTAACACAGGTAACACACCTGGGCACACCTGTACAGGTAACTGCCCCAGGTAACCCCTCCTGCAGCTCCCAGGTGCTGTCCTCGTAGGGCAGCGAGCACCACTTGACCAGGTAATACACCACGGGCTGGGGAGAGCACACCTGTACAGGTGAGACACACCTGGGACAGGTAACGCACACCTGTACAGGTAACTGACACAGGTAACTGACACCTGGATACAGGTAACTGACCTCACACCTGACCAGGTAATACACCCCGGGCTGCACAGGTAACACACCTGGGCACACCTGGGCACACCTGTACAGGTGATTCACGCCTGGGCACACCTGCACAGGTGAGTCACACCTGGGCACACCTGGGCACACCTGTACAGGTGAGTCACGCCTGGGCACACCTGTACAGGTGATTCACGCCTGGGCACACCTGGGCACACCTGCACAGGTGATTCACGCCTGGGCACACCTGGGCACACCTGCACAGGTGATTCACGCCTGGGCACACCTGGGCACACCTGCACAGGTGAGTCACACCTGGGCACACCCGGGCACACCTGTACAGGTGATTCACGCCTGGGCACACCTGGGCACACCTGTACAGGTGATTCACGCCTGGGCACACCTGCACAGGTGAGTCACACCTGGGCACACCTGGGCACACCTGCACAGGTAACGTTTCCGCCCCGTTCCGGAGCCCTGACCTCGCCGTTGTCCTTGTCCACGCTGTGCGACTCGTCCAGGATCCGATCCACCTCCACGTAGTCGGGGTTGAAGGGCTCCTCGTCCTGAGAAAAACCCAAAATCCTCGGGTTTAGCCCCAAATTCTCCTTCTCCCACAATCCCCTGCTTTTGCCCCAAAAATCCTCAATTTTTTCCCCAAAAAATCCCCAACTTTTCCCCCCAAAAATCCCCATTTTTTCCCGAAAAAATCCCCAATTTTTCCCCCCAAAAATCCACAATTTTTCCCCCAAAATCCCCAATTTTTCCCCCCAAAATCCCCAATTTTCCCCCCAAAAAATCCACAATTTTCCCCCAAAAAAATCCCCAATTTTTCCCCCAAAATCCACAATTTTTCCCCCCAAAAATCCCCAATTTTCCCCCAAAAATCCCCAATTTTTCCCCCCAAAAATCCCCAATTTTTCCCCCCAAAAAATCCCCAATTTTTCCCCCAAAAATCCACAATTTTTCCCCCCAAAAAACCCCAATTTTATCCCCCAAAATCCCCAATTTTTCCCCCCAAAAATCCCCAATTTTTTCCCCCCAAAATCCCCAATTTTTTCCCCAAAATCCCCAAATTTTCCCCCAAAAATCCCCAATTTTTCCCCAAAAATCCCCAATTTTTCCCCCCAAAAATCCCCAACTTTTCCCCCCAAAAATCCCCATTTTTTCCCCAAAAAATCCCCATTTTTTCCCCAAAAAATCCACAATTTTCCCCCCAAAAATCCCCAATTTTTCCCCCCAAAAATCCCCAATTTTTCCCCCCAAAAAATCCCCAAATTTTCCCCCAAAAATCCCCAATTTTTCCCCCCAAAAATCCCCAATTTTTCCCCCAAAAAATCCCCAACTTTTCCCCCCAAAAATCCCCATTTTTTCCCCAAAAAATCCCCAATTTTTTCCCCCCAAAAATCCCCAATTTTTACCCCCAAAATCCCCAATTTTCCCCCCAAAAAATCCACAATTTCCCCCCCAAAAATCCACAATTTTTCCCCCCAAAAATCTCCAATTTTTACCCCCAAAAATCCCCAATTTTCCCCCCAAAAAATCCACAATTTCCCCCCCCAAAAATCACCAATTTTTCCCCCCAAAAATCACCAATTTTTCCCCCAAAAAATCCCCAATTTTCCCCCCCAAAAATCCCCAATTTTCCCCAAAAATCCCCAATTTTTTCCCCCCAAAAATCCCCAATTTTTCCCCCCAAAAATCCCCAATTTTTTCCCCCCAAAATCCCCAATTTTCCCCCCCAAAAAATCCACAATTTTCCCCCAAAAAAATCCCCAATTTTCCCCCCAAAAAATCCACAATTTTCCCCCCAAAAAATCCCCAATTTTTCCCCCCAAAATCCCCAATTTTTCCCCCCAAACACTGCAATTTTTCCTCCCAAAATCCACAATTTTTCCCCCCAAAAAATCTTCATTTCCTCCCATTAAAACCATAATTTCCCTCCCACCAAAAACCCCAATTTTCCCCCCAAAAACCCCAATTTCCCCCCAAAAAAAACTCAGATTTTTTGTTTTTTTCCCCCCGAACGCCCGTTTTTCCCAAAACCGCGGGTTTTCGGCCCAAACCTCGTGGAAGAAATGCCGCATTTGGTTCATCTTGGTCTTGAAGCGCTTCAGCTTCTGGTGGATGCGCTTGTCCTTCTCCAGCTGCGCGATCGTCGCCCACTTCGCAGTGCAGGTACGAGCTGGGGGCGGGGCCACGCACAGGTGAGCCACGCCCACCTGTGCCAGCACAGCCAATCGGAGAGAGGACCCCAAAAAACGCCCCAAAACGGCCCAAAATCACCCCAAAATTACCCCAAGCCCCGCCCCTTCCGGCTGCCCCGCCCACTCGCAGTGCAGGTACGAGCTGGGGGCGGGGCCAGGTGAGAGCCACGCCCCCCCCCCGGCAGCCAATCAGAGAGAGCCGCCCCCAAATTGGGTAAAATGACCCCAAAACGGCCCAAAATCACCCCAAAATTACCCCAAGCCCCGCCCTCTCCAGCGATCGTCGCCCACTCGCAGTGCAGGTACGAGCTGGGGGCGGGGCCACAGGTGAAGGACACGCCCACCCCGGCCGGGACAGCCAATCAGAGAGAGCCACCCCACATCACCCAAAAAATCACCCAAAACGAGCAAAAACGACCCCAAAATGTACAGAAATGACCCCAAAACCTGCCCCAAAACCAGCGGAAATGACTCTAAAAATTCCCACAAAATGACCCAAAACCACCCCAAAATGACCCCAAAATGCCCCAAAACCACCCCAAAATGCCCCAAAACGACCCAAAAACGACCCCAAAATGTACAGAAATGACCCCAAAACCTGCCCCAAAATGAGAGGAAATGACTCTTAAAAATTCCCACAAAATGACCCAAAACAACCCCAAAATGACCCAAAACCACCCCAAAATGACCCAAAATGCCCCAAAACCACCCCAGAATGACCCCAAAATGACCCAAAACCACCCCAAAAACAACCCCAAAATGTACAAAAACGACCCCAAAACCTGCCCCAAAACGAGCGGAAATGACTCTTAAAAATTCCCACAAAATGACCCAAAACAACCCCAAAATGCCCCAAAACCACCCCAGAATGACCCAAAATGCCCCAAAACCACCCCAGAATGACCCAAAAATGCCTCAAAACCACCCCAAAAACAACCCCAAAATGTACAGAAATGACCCCAAAACCTGCCCCAAAACGAGCGGAAATGACTCTTAAAAATTCCCACAAAATGACCCAAAACAACCCCAAAATGACCCAAAACCACCCCAAAATGACCCCAAAATGACCCAAAACCACCCCAGAATGACCCAAAAATGCCTCAAAACCACCCCAAAAACAACCCCAAAATGTACAGAAATGACCCCAAAACCTGCCCCAAAACCAGCGGAAATGACTCTTAAAAATTCCCACAAAATGACCCAAAACCACCCCAAAATGCCCCAAAACCACCCCAAAACGATCTCAAAATGACCCAAAACCACCCCAGAATGACCCAAAACCACCCCAAAATGACCCAAAATGCCCCAAAACCACCCCAAAATGACCCCAAAATGACCCAAAACCACCCCAAAAACAACCCCAAAATGTACAAAAATGACCCCAAAACCTGCCCCAAAATGAGTGGAAATCACTCCAAAAATTCCCACAAAATGCCCCAAAACGACCCCAAAAATGACCCCAAAATGCCTCAAAACCACCCCAAAATGCCCCAAAATGACCCACAACCACCCCAAAAATGATCTCAAAATGCCCCAAAACCACCCCAAAATGACCCAAAATGCCCCAAAACCACCCCAAAATGACCCAAAATGCCCCAAAACCACCCCAAAATGACCCTGAAATGCCCCAAAAATGACCCAAAAATGACCCCAAAATGCCCCAAAACCACCCCAAAAACGACCCGACCCCAAAATGTACAAAAATGACCCCAAAATGCCCCAAAATGACCCTGAAATGCCTCAAAACCACCCGAAAATGGCCCAAAATTACCCCAAAATGACCATGAGTGACCCTGAGTGACCATGAGTGACCACAATGACCATAAATGACCCCAAACCGACCCAAAATGGCCACAAATGACCACGAGTGACCAAAAATGACCACAAATGACCCCTAAATGACCCTGAGTGACCACGAGTGACCCCAAACGACCCCAAACTGACCACGAGTGACCACAAGTGACCGCAAATGACCATAAATGACCCCCAAAAAAAACCCCAAAATGACCATGAGTGACCCTGAGTGACCACAATGACCATAAGTGACCCCAAACTGACCACAAGTGACCCCAAACCAACCCAAAATGGCCAAAAATGACCCCAAACTGACCACAAACCACCCCAAACGCCCCCAAAATGACCACGAGTGACCACGAGTGACCCCTGAGTGACCACAATGACCCCAAGTGACCATAAATGACCCCAAACCAACCCAAAATGACCCCAAATGACCACGAGTGACCACAAACTACCCCAAAATGACCATGAGTGACCACAAGCGACCCCAAACTGACCACAAACCACCCCAAACGCCCCCAGAATGACCACGAGTGACCACAAAATGACCCCAACTGACCATGAGTGACCCCGAGTGACCACAAACTGACCACAAATGACCCCAAAAACCCCCAAAATGACCATGAGTGACCCTGAGTGACCACAAACCGACCCCAAAATGGCCACAAATGACCACAAACCACCCCAAACTGACCACGAGTGACCACAAAATGACCACGAGTGACCCCGAGTGACCCCGACTGACCCCGAGTGACCCCAAACGACCCCCAAATGACCACGAGTGACCCCGAGTGACCCCAAATGACCACAAAATGACCACAAAATGACCCCAAACTGACCACAAACTACCCAAACACCCCCAAAATGACCACGAGTGACCACAAACGCCCCCAAATGACCATGAGTGACCACAAACGCCCCCAAAATGACCACGAGTGACCACAAACGACCATGAGTGACCACGAGTGACCACAAATGACCCCAAATAGCCACAAACTGACCACAAATTACCCCAAACTGACCCCAACTGACCACGAGTGACCACAAACCACCCCAAATGCCCCCAAAATGACCACGAGTGACCACAAAATGACCCCGAGTGACCACGAGTGACCCCTGAGTGACCACAATGACCCCAAGTGACCATAAATGACCCCAAACCAACCCAAAATGACCCCAAATGACCACGAGTGACCACAAACTACCCCAAAATGACCATGAGTGACCACAAGCGACCCCAAACGCCCCCAAAATGACCACGAGTGACCACAAAATGACCCCAACTGACCATGAGTGACCCTGAGTGACCACAAACTGACCACAAATGACCCCAAAAACCCCCAAAATGACCATGAGTGACCCTGAGTGACCACAAACCGACCCCAAAATGGCCACAAATGACCACAAACCACCCCAAACTGACCACGAGTGACCACAAATGACCCCGACTGACCACAAGTGACCACGAGTGACCACAAAATGACCACGAGTGACCCCGAGTGACCCCAAATGACCACAAAATGACCACAAAATGACCCCAAACTGACCACAAACTACCCAAACACCCCCAAAATGACCACGAGTGACCAAACGCGCCCAAAATGACCACGAGTGACCACAAACGCCCATGAGTGACCACGAGTGACCACAAATGACCCCAAATAGCCACAAACTGACCACAAATTACCCCAAACTGACCACAATCTGACCACGAGTGACCACAAACCACCCCAAATGCCCCCAGAATGACCACGAGTGACCACAAAATGACCCCAACTGACCACGAGTGACCCCTGAGTGACCACAATGACCCCAAGTGACCATAAATGACCCCAAACCAACTCAAAATGGCCACAAATGACCACGAGTGACCACAAGCGACCCCAAACTGACCACGAGTGACCACAAACCACCCCAAACTGACCACAAACCACCCCAAACGCCCCCAAAATGACCACGAGTGACCACAAAATGACCACAGCTGACCATGAGTGACCACAAACTGACCCCAAACTGACCACAAACCACCCCAAACGCCCCCAAAATGACCACGAGTGACCACAAAATGACCCCGAGTGACCACGAGTGACCCCGAGTGACCACAAACTGACCACAAATGACCCCAAAAACCCCCAAAATGACCATGAGTGACCCTGAGTGACCACAAACCGACCCCAAAATGGCCACAAATGACCACAAACCACCCCAAACTGACCACGAGTGACCACAAAATGACCACGAGTGACCCCGAGTGACCCCAAATGACCACAAAATGACCACAAAATGACCCCAAACTGACCACAAACTACCCAAACGCCCCCAGAATGACCACGAGTGACCACAAACGCGCCCAAAATGACCACGAGTGACCACAAACGACCCCAAAATGACCACGAGTGACCACAAATGACCCCAAACACCCCCAAAATGACCACGAGTGACCACAAACGACCATGAGTGACCACAAGTGACCACAAATGACCCCAAATAGCCACAAACTGACCACAAATTACCCCAAACTGACCACAATCTGACCACGAGTGACCACAAACCACCCCAAACGCCCCCAGAATGACCACGAGTGACCACAAAATGACCCCGAGTGACCACGAGTGACCGCGAGTGACCACAATGACCCCAAGTGACCATAAATGACCCCAAACCAACCCAAAATGACCCCAAATGACCACGAGTGACCACAAACGCCCCCAAATGCCCCCAGAATGACCACGAGTGACCACAAAATGACCCCAACTGACCACGAGTGACCGCGAGTGACCACAAATGACCCCGAGTGACCGCGAGTGACCGCGAGTGACCACTCACTAGTTCTTGTACTTGACGAAGAACTCCTCGGCCTCCACCAACTGTCCCGACGGCAGCTGCGGGCGAGGAGGAGGACGGTGAGGGTCAGGATGAAGGCCAGCAGGTCACCACCACCCCACCCAGGCCACCGGAGTGACCACCAGAGTGACCGCCGAGCACTGACCTCCTTCTTGACCACGCGCATGGACAGCACCTTGTCCACGATGGCCGCGTCCTCCTCGCTCGGGTTCTCCTGCAACGGGACCACCAGGAGGAGGAGGAGGAGGGTGAGCAAGGTGAGGAAGGTCATGGGGAGGAAGGTGATGGAGATGGAGGAGGTGATGAAGATGATGGAGATGAAGGCCGTGGAGATGGAGGAGGTGATGAAGATGATGGGGATGAAGATGGAGGAGGTGAGGAAGGTGATGGGGATGAAGGTGGTGGAGATGGAGGAGGCGATGAAGATGATGGAGATGAAGGCCATGGGATGGAGGAGGTGATGAAGGTGATGGGGATGAAGATCATGGGATGGGGATGAAGGCCGTGAGATGGAGATCATGAAGATGGAGGAGGTGAGGAAGATGATGGGGATGAAGGTGGTGGAGATGCAGGAGGCGATGAAGGTGATGGGGATGAAGGTGATGAAGATGGAGGAGGTGAGGAAGGTGATGGGGATGAAGGTCGTGGGATGGGGATGGAGGAGGTGATGAAGATGATGGGGATGAAGGCCGTGAGATGGAGGTCATGAAGATGGAGGAGGAGGAGGGTGAGGAGGCGATGAAGGTGATGGAGATGAAGGCCGTGGGATGGAGGAGGTGAGGAAGGTGATGGGGATGAAGGCCATGGGATGGAGGAGGTGAGGAAGGTGATGGAGATGAAGGCCATGGAGATGGAGGAGGTGATGAAGGTGATGGAGATGAAGGCCGTGGAGATGGAGGAGGTGATGAAGGTGATGGGGATGAAGATCATGGGATGGGGATGAAGGCCGTGAGATGGAGATCATGAAGATGGAGGAGGTGAGGAAGATGATGGGGATGAAGGTGATGAAGATGGAGGAGGTGATGAAGGTGATGGGGATGAAGGTGGTGGAGATGGAGGAGGTGAGGAAGGTGATGGGGATGAAGGCCGTGGGATGGAGGAGATGATGAAGGTGATGGGGATGAAGATCATGGGATGGGGATGAAGGCCGTGGGATGGAGATCATGAAGATGGAGGAGGTGAGGAAGATGATGGGGATGAAGGTGATGAAGATGGAGGAGGTGATGAAGGTGATGGGGATGAAGATCATGAGATGGGGATGGAGGTGGTGGAGATGGAGGAGGTGATGAAGGTGAGGGACGAGGTGAAGAACGTCAAGAAGGCGGTGATGAAGATGATGGGGATGAAGGTGGTGGAGATGGAGAAGGTGATGAAGATGAAGAAGGTGACCCACCACGAAGAACTGCATGGAGGGCAGGGAGATGACCAAGATGGAGAAGATAAGGATGAAGATAGAGATGAAGGTGACGATGAAGATGAAGATGATGAAGATGATGAAGGCCACCCACCATGAAGAACTGCATGGAGGGCAGGGACATGACCAAGATGGAGAAGATAAGGATGAAGATAGAGATGAAGGTGAGGATGATGAAGATGATGAAGGCCACCCACCACGAAGAACTGCATGGAGGGCAGGGACACGACCAAGATGGAGAAGATAAGGATGAAGATAAGGATGAAGATGAAGATAAGGATGAAGATGAAGATGAAGATAAGGATGAAGACAAAGGTGAGGATGAAGATGAAGATGACCCACCACGAAGAACTGCATGGAGGGCAGGGAGATGACCAAGATGGAGAAGACAGAGATGAAGATGAAGGTGAGGATGAAGATGAAGATGAAGGTGACCCACCACGAAGAACCGCATGGAGAGCAGAGACATGACCAAGATGGAGAAGATGAGGATGAAGATGAAGATGAAGATGGTGACCCACCACGAAGAACTGCATGGAGGGCAGGGAGATGACCAAGATGGAGAAGACAGAGATGAAGATAAGGATGAAGACAAGGATGAAGGTGATGAAGATGAAGGTGAGGATGAAGATGGTGACCCACCACGAAGAACTGCATGGAGGGCAGGGAGATGACCAAGATGGAGAAGATAGAGATGAAGATGAAGATAAGGATGAAGACAAGGATGAAGGTGATGAAGATGAAGGTGATGAAGATGATGAAGATGGTGACCCACCACGAAGAACCGCATGGAGGGCAGGGACATGACCCAGATGGAGAAGATAGAGATGAAGATGAAGATGAGGATGAAGATGGTGACCCACCACGAAGAACCGCATGGAGGGCAGGGAGATGACCCAGATGGAGAAGACAAGAATGAAGATAGAGATGAAGGTGAGGATGAAGATGAAGGTGATGAAGATGATGAAGGCCACCCACCACGAAGAACTGCATGGAGGGCAGGGACATGACCCAGATGGAGAAAATAAGGATGAAGATGAAGATAAGGATGAAGACAAGGATGAAGGTGATGAAGATGAAGGTGATGAAGATGAAGATGGTGACCCACCACGAAGAACTGCATGGAGGGCAGGGAGATGACCAAGATGGAGAAGATAAGGATGAAGATGAAGATAAGGATGAAGACAAGGATGAAGGTGATGAAGATGAAGGTGATGAAGATGATGAAGGCCACCCACCACGAAGAACTGCATGGAGGGCAGGGACATGACCAAGATGGAGAAGACAGAGATGAAGATAAGGATGAAGACAAAGGTGAGGATGAAGATGAGGATGAAGATGGTGACCCACCACGAAGAACCGCATGGAGGGCAGGGAGATGACCCAGATGGAGAAGATAAGGATGAAGATAGAGATGAAGATGAAGGTGATGAAGATGAAGGTGATGAAGATGAAGGTGACCCACCACGAAGAACTGCATGGAGGGCAGCGCCGCGTCCGCGCCCTCGCCGTCCGTGGTCAGCGCGCCGGGCGCCGGCGGCCGCTCGTGGTCAGCGCTCTCCGGCCGCGCCGGCCCCGTCACGTCCAGCTCCTCGTCCAGCTCCTCGTCGTCCGTCAGCTTGATGTCCAGGTCCTCCGTGTACTTCTTCCGCTTCACCTGCCGGTTCGAGCGGCGCTTCTGCAGGTGAGATGGGACAGGTGAGACATGGACAGGTGAGATATGGATGGACAGATGGACAGGTGAGATGGGACAGGTGAGAGATGGACGGACAGATGGACAGTGTGGTGGGACACAGCTTCATGTCCAGGTGCTCCGTGTACTTCTTGCGCTTCACCTGCCGGTTCGAGCGGCGCTTCTGCAGGTGAGACACGGACAGGTGAGATGGGACAGGTGAGATGGGACAGGTGAGATATGGACAGGTGGGACATGGATGGACAGGTGAGACATGGACAGGTGGGACATGGACAGATGGACAGACAGATGGACAGTGTGGTGGGACACAGCTTGATGTCCAGGTCCTCCGTGTACTTCTTGCGCTTCACCTGCCGGTTCGAGCGGCGCTTCTGGGGGGACAGGTGAGATATGGACAGGTGAGATATGGACAGACAGGTGAGATATGGACAGACAGGTGAGATGGGACAGGTGGGACATGGACAGATGGACAGCGTGGTGGGACACAGCTCGATGTCCAGGTCCTCCGTGTACTTCTTGCGCTTCACCTGCCGGTTCGAGCGGCGCTTCTGCAGGTGAGATGGGACAGGTGAGATGGGACAGGTGAGATATGGACAGGTGAGACATGGACAGGTGAGACACAGACAGGTGAGATGGGACAGGTGAGACATGGATGGACAGATGGACAGACAGATGGACAGGTGGGACATGGACAGATGGACAGTGTGGTGGGACACAGCTTCATGTCCAGGTCCTCCGTGTACTTCTTGCGCTTCACCTGCCGGTTCGAGCGGCGCTTCTGCAGGTGAGATGGGACAGGTGAGACACGGACAGGTGAGATGGGACAGGTGAGATATGGATGGACAGGTGGGACATGGACAGGTGAGACATGGATGGACAGATGGACAGACAGACGGACAGCGTGGTGGGACACAGCTTGATGTCCAGGTCCTCCGTGTACTTCTTGCGCTTCACCTGCCGGTTCGAGCGGCGCTTCTGCAGGTGAGACACGGACAGGTGAGATGGGACAGGTGACAGATGGACAGACAGATGGACAGTGTGGTGGGACACAGCTCCATGTCCAGGTGCTCCGTGTACTTCTTCCTCTTCACCTGCCGGTTGGAGCGGCGCTTCTGCAGGTAAAGGTGAGACACGGACAGGTGAGATGGGACAGGTGAGATATGGATAGACAGATAGACAGGTGAGACATGGATGGACAGGTGAGATATGGATGGACAGGTGAGATATGGACAGGTGGGACATGGACAGACAGATGGACACATGGACAGTGTGGTGGGACACAGCTTGATGTCCAGGTGCTCTGTGTACTTCTTGCGCTTCACCTGCTGGTTGGAGTGGCGCTTCTGGGGGGACAGGTGAGACATGGACAGGTGAGATGGGACAGGTGAGATATGGACAGACAGGTGAGATGGGACAGGTGAGACATGGACAGATGGACAGATGGACAGTGTGGTGGGACACAGCTCCGTGTCCAGGTGCTCTGTGTACTTCTTCCTCTTCACCTGCCGGTTGGAGCGGCGCTTCTGGGGGGACAGGTGAGACACGGACAGGTGAGACACGGACAGGTGAGATATGGACAGGTGAGATGGGACAGGTGAGATATGGATGGACAGATGGACAGGTGGGACATGGACAGATGCACAGTGTGGTGGGACACAGCTTCGTGTCCAGGTGCTCCGTGTACTTCCTGCGCTTCACCTGCCGGGCGGAACGTTTCTACAGGTGGGACAGGTGGGACAGAGAAAGGTGAAACACGGACAGACAGACGGACGGACAGGTGGGACACGGCCAGGTGGGACACAGAGAAAGGTGAAACACAGACAGACAGACGGACGGACAGGTGATACACGGCCAGGTGGGACACAGAGAAAGGTGAAACACGGACAGACAGACAGACGGACAGACAGGTGAGACAAGGCCAGGTGGGACACGGCCAGGTGGGACAGGTGGGACAGAGAAAGGTGAAACACGGACAGACAGACGGACGGACAGGTGGGACACGGCCAGGTGGGACACACAGAAAGGTGAAACACGGACAGACAGACGGACGGACAGGTGGGACACGGCCAGGTGGGACAGGCGCAGGTGACCTCACCCACCATTGGGGAGGAACGTCCAGGTGAGACACGCCCACCTCGGGTGACCACACTCATCCAGGTGACCACGCCCACTCCATGTGACCACACCCAGGTGACCACACCCAGCCAGATGACCACACCCAGGTGACCTCACACATCCAGGTGACCACACCCAGGTGACCACACCCGGCCACATGACCACACCCAGGTGACCTCACACATCCAGGTGCTCACCATCCAGGTGACCACACCCGGCCACATGACCACGCCCAGGTGACCTCACACATCCAGGTGCTCACCATCCAGGTGACCACACCCAGGAAACCACACCCCTCAGGTGACCACACCTGATCAGGTGACCCAATCCAGGTGACCACACCCAGGTGACCACACCCAGGTGACCACACCCAGGTGACCCAATCCAGGTGACCCCAGCCAGGTGACCCCGCCCCTTCCCGGGTGGCCCCGCCCCGTCTCACCTGGACTCCGCCCCCGCCCCCGCCCCCGCCGTCGTCGTCCTGGCGCGGGGACGGCGCCGGCAGCGCCTCCGAGTCCGAGTTGTCCGAGCTGGCGTTGCGCTTGCGCTTCT
This sequence comes from Melospiza melodia melodia, assembly GCF_035770615.1. NCBI lineage: Eukaryota > Metazoa > Chordata > Aves > Passeriformes > Passerellidae > Melospiza > Melospiza melodia. The sequence continues at coordinate 130,955 of NW_026948547.1, forward strand.
TGCTGACCACCGGCGTGATGGTGCTGCGGGCAGAGTGACCACTGAGTGACCAACTGACCAACGAGTGACCAACGAGTGACCAACGAGTGACCAGAAACACAAAAATCCCCAAGAAAATCCCACAAAAAATGGCCAAAAATGACCCCAAGTGACCACTGAGTGACCAACTGACCACTGAGTGACCAACGAGTGACCAAAAACCCAAAAAACCCCAAGAAAATCCCACAAAAAATGGCCAAAAAATTGCCAAAAATGGCCCTGAGTGACCACTGAGTGACCAACTGACCCCACCAAGTCTTGATGGCCACCAAGACCATGATGGACACCAAGCTTTGATGACCACCAAGTCTAAACTTCGATGACCACCAACCCTTGATGACCACCAAGCCCAAACTCTGATGACCACCAAGGCCAAACTTTGATGACCACCAACCCTTGATGACCACCAACCCTTGATGACCACCAACACCATGATGACCACCAACCCTTGATGACCACCAACCCTTGATGACCACCAACCCTTGATGACTATCAACACCACAATGATCACCACACTTTGATGACCACCAAGCCCAAACTTTGATGACCACCATACTTTGATGACCACCAACACCATGATGACCACCAAGCCTTGATGACCACCACACTTTGATGACCACCAAGGCCAAACTTTGATGATCACCAAGCCCAAACTTTGATGACCACCAAGCCTTGATGACCACCAACCCTCGATGCCCACCAAGCCTTGATGACCACCAAGCCCAAACTTTGATGCCCACCACACTCTGATGCCCACCAACCCTTGATGACCACCAACCCTTGATGACCACCAACCCTTGATGACCACCAAGCCTTGATGCCCACCAACCCTTGATGACCACCAAGCCCAAACTTTGATGACCACCAAACTTTGATGACCACCAAACCCAAAGTTTCATGACCACCAACCCTTGATGACCACCAACCCTTGATGCCCACCAACCCTTGATGACCACCAAGGCCAAACTTTGATGACCACCAAGCTCAAACTTTGATGACCAGCAAGGCCAAACTTTGATGACCACCAAGGCCAAAGTTTCATGACCACCAAGCCTTGATGACCACCAACCCTCGATGACCACCAAACTCTGATGACCACCAAGCCCAAACTTTGATGACCACCAACCCTTGATGACCACCAACCCTTGATGACCACCAACCCTTGATGACCACCAACACCATGATGACCACCAACCCTTGATGACTATCAACACCACAATGATCACCCCACTTTGATAACCACCAAGCCCAAACTTTGATGACCACCAAACTTTGATGACCACCAACACCATGATGACCACCAACCCTTGATGACCACCACACTTTGATGACCAGCAACACCACAATGACCACCAACCCTTGATGACCACCACGCTCTGATGCCCACCAACCCTTGATGCCCACCAACCCTTGATGCCCACCAACCCTTGATGCCCACCAACCCTTGATGACCACCAAGGCCAAACTTTGATGACCACCACACTCTGATGCCCACCAACCCTTGATGACCACCAACCCTTGATGACCACCAACCCTTGATGACCACCAACCCTCGATGCCCACCAAGCCTTGATGACCACCAAGCCTCGATGCCCACCAAGCCTTGATGACCACCAAGGCCAAACTTTGATGACCACCAACCCTTGATGACCACCAACCCTTGATGACCACCAAGGCCAAACTTTGATGACCACCACACTTTGATGCCCACCAACCCTTGATGACCACCAAGCCTTGATGACCACCAACACCATGATGCCCACCAACCCTTGATGACCACCACACTTTGATGACCACCAAGGCCAAACTTTGATGATCACCAAGCCCAAACTTTGATGACCACCAACCCTTGATGACCACCAACCCTTGATGACCACCGAGCCCAAAGTTTCATGACCACCAAGCCTTGATGACCACCAACCCTTGATGACCTCCAAACTCTCATGACCACCAAGGCCAAACTTTGATGACCACCAACCCTTGATGACCACCAAGCCTTGATGACCACCAACACTATGATGACCACCAAGCCTTGATGACCACCAACACTATGATGACCACCACACTTTGATGACCACCAACACCATGATGACCACCAAGGCCAAACTTTGATGACCACCAAGCTCAAACTCTGATGACCACTAAGCCCAAACTTTGATGACCACCAAGGCCAAAGTTTCATGACCACCAACCCTTGATGCCCACCAACCCTTGATGACCACAAAACCCAAACTTTGATGACCACTAAGCTCAAACTCTGATGACCACCAGGGCCAAACTTTGATGCCCACCAACCCTTGATGACCACCAAGGCCAAACTTTGATGATCACCAAGCCCAAACTTTGATGACCACCAAGGCCAAACTTTGATGACCACCAAGCTCAAACTCTGATGACCACCAAGGCCAAACTTTGATGATCACCAACCCTTGATGACCACAAAGGCCAAACTTTGATGACCACCAAGCTCAAACTTTGATGACCAGCAAGGCCAAACTTTGATGACCACCAAGCTCAAACTTGAATGACCACCAAGGCCAACCCTTGATGCCCACCACACTTTGATGCCCACCAACCCTTGATGACCACCAAGCCCGTGATGCCCACCAAGCCTCGATGCCCACCCGTCCATGTCTCACCTGGCCTTGGCGCGGGCCTTGCCGCGGGGCTGCCCCTTGCCGCGGCGCGGGCGCTCCTCCTTGGCGGCGGGCCGCTCGCGGCGCCGGCGCTTGCGCTCGCCCTCGTCCTCGGGCCGCACGCTGGGCAGCTCGTCCTCGTTGAGCACGCGCGGGATGTTCTGCTCGCCGCGGGCGCGGGCGGCGCGCGATGGCCTCGGCCACGATGCGGTTCGCCTTCTCCTGCTTCTTCTGGTGCTCCAGACGCCGGCTCTCGTCCGCGGCGCCCGGCCCGCCCGCGCGCGGCGACGGCGTGGGGGTGGTGGTCAGCGTGGTCATCTCGGAGCCGCCCAGCACCTTGACCACCGAGAGGCCGGACGAGGCGGGGCCGGAGGAGGAGCTGGCCTGGGGGGGATGGACAGGGGTAGCGGTCAGTGCGGTCATCTCGGAGCCGCCCAGCACCTTGACCACCGAGAGGCCGGACGAGGCGGGGCCGGACGAGGAGCCGGCCTGGGGGGGACAGAGTGGTCAGTGAGGAGTGACCACCGTGGGGAGATGGTGACCACGAGCCCCAGACACAAGTGACCACTGCCAATCCCAACTGACCACTCCCAAACTGACCACTCCCAATCCCAACTGAGCACTGCCCAAACCCAACTGACCTCTGCCCAAACCCAACTGACCACTGCCAATCCCAACTGACCACTGCCAAATTTAACTGACCACTCCCAATCCCAACTGAGCACTCCCAAACCCAACTGACCACCGAGAGGCCGGCCGAGGCAGGGCCGGACGAGGAGCCGGCCTGGGGAGCGGTCAGTGAGGAGTGACCACCGTGGGGAGATGGTGACCGCCGGCCCAAACACAACTGACCACTCCCAAATTGACCACTGCCCCAAACCCAACTGACCACTCTCGAATTTAACTGACCCCTGCCCAATTTAACTGACCACCCCCAAACCCAACTGACCACTCCCAAACCCAACTGACCACCCCCAAACCCAACTGACCACTGCCCCAAACCCAACTGACCACTGCCCCAAACCCAACTGACCACTGCCCAATTTAACTGACCACTCCCAAACCCAACTGACCACTCCCAAGTTTAACTGACCAACAGCCCTGGGTTTGAGTGACCACCCCCAGCCCAACTGACCACCCCTAAACCCAACTGACCACTGCCCAATTTAACTGACCGCTGCCCCAAACCCAACTGACCACTCCCAAACACAACTGACCACTCCCAAGTTTAACTGACCACTCCCAAATCTAACTGACCACTCCCAAATTTAACTGACCAACAGCCCTGGGTTTGAGTGACCACCCCCAGCCCAACTGACCCCTCCCAAACCCAACTGACCACTCCCAAACCCAACTGACCACTCCCAAGTTTAACTGACCACTCCCAAACCCAACTGACCACCAACCCTGGGTCTGAGTGACCACCCCCAGCCCAACTGACCCCTCCCAAACGCAACTGACCACTACCCCAAACCCAACTGACCACCCCTAAACCCAACTGACCACTGCCCAATTTAACTGACCACTCCCAAACCCAACTGACCACTCCCAAACCCAACTGACCACCAACCCTGGGTTCGAGTGACCACCCCCAGCCCAAGTGCCCCCTCCCAAACGCAACTGACCACTACCCCAAACCCAACTGACCACCCCCAGCCCAAGTGCCCCCTCCCAACCGCACCTGCCCGCTCACCTGCGGCTGCAGCACCACCTTGAGCGGCACCGTCAGCCTCTGCCCGGCCCCGCCCACCACCTGCGGCACCTGGGCCACGCCCACGGGCCCCGCCCCGGGCTGGATCAGCTGGATCTTCTGCCCGCCCCCTTGCCCGGCCGCGGCCGGCGGCTGCACCTGCAGCTGGATGGTCACCACCTTGGCCGGGGCGGCGCCGGGCGCGGCCTTGGGCGTGGCGCGGGCGTGGCCGCGGCCCCGCCCTGCAGGAGGAGCTTGCCGGGCAGCGTGCCCAGGACGACGTGGCGCTGGCCAGGTGTGGCGCCGGGGCCGGGTGTCTGCTGCAGCACCAGCGTGATGCGCTTGGACTCGCCCTAAGGACAGACGGACACTGGTCAGTGAGGGATGGACACTGGTCAGTGGTCAGTCAATGGTCAGTGTGAATGGTCAGTGTCAGTGGTCACTGTGAATGGCCGGGTGTCTGCTGCAGCACCAGCGTGATGCGCTTGGACTCGCCCTAAGGACACGAGAGTGGACACTGGTCAGTGGTCAGTCAATGGTCAGTGTCAATGGTCAGTGTCAGTGGTCAGTGTTATTGGTCAGTGTGAATGGTCAGTGTCAGTGGTCAGTGTGAATGGCCGGGTGTCTGCTGCAGCACCAGCGTGATGCGCTTGGACTCGCCCTGCGGACACGAGAGTGGACACTGGTCAGTGGTCAGTCAATGGTCAGTGTCAATGGTCAGTGTCAGTGGTCAGTGTTATTGGTCAGTGTGAATGGTCAGTGTCAATGGTCAGTGTGAATGGTCAGTGTCAGTGGTCAGTGTGAATGGCCGGGTGTCTGCTGCAGCACCAGCGTGATGCGCTTGGACTCGCCCTAAGGACAGACGGACACTGGTCAGTGCAGGATGGACACTGGTCAGTGGTCAGTCAATGGTCAGTGTCAGTGGTCAGTGTGAATGGTCAGTGTCAGTGGTCAGTCAATGGTCAGTGTCAGTGGTCAGTGTGAATGGCCGGGTGTCTGCTGCAGCACCAGCGTGATGCGCTTGGACTCGCCCTAAGGACACCAGAGTGGACACTGGTCAGTGGTCAGTCAATGGTCAGTGTCAGTGTGAATGGTCAGTGTCAGTGATCAGTGTGAATGGTCAGTGTGAATGGTCAGTGTCAGTGGTCACTGTGAATGGCCGGGTGTCTGCTGCAGCACCAGCGTGATGCGCTTGGACTCGCCCTAGGGACACGAGAGTGGACACTGGTCAGTGAGGGGATGGACACTGGACAGTGGTCAGTCAATGGTCAGTGTCAGTGGTCAGTGTGAATGGCCGGGTGTCTGCTGCAGCACCAGCGTGATGCGCTTGGACTCGCCCTAGGGACACCAGAGTGGACACTGGTCAGTGAGTGGTCAGTCAATGGTCAGTGTGAATGGTCAGTGTGAATGGTCAGTGTCAGTGGTCAGTGTGAATGGCCGGGGGTCTGCTGCAGCACCAGCGTGATGCGCTTGGACTCGCCCTAAGGACAGACGGACACTGGTCAGTGAGGGGATGGACACTGGTCAGTGGTCAGTCAATGGTCAGTGTCAGTGTGAATGGTCAGTGTGAGTAGTCAGTGGTCAGTGTGAGGATGGACTCTGGTCGGTGGTCACTCAGGGTTTAGTGGTCAGCGTGAATGGTCAGTGGCCAATGTCAGTGGTCAGTGTCAGTGGTCAGTGTGAATGGTCAGTGTCAGTGGTCAGTGTGAATGGTCAGCGTCAGTGGTCAGTGTGGGGATGGACACTGGCCAGTGTTCAGTGAGTGGTCAGCATCACTGGTCAGTGGTCAGTGTGAATGGTCAGTGGTCAGTGAGTGGTCAGTGTGAATGGTCAGTGTCAGTGGTCAGTGTGGCGCTGGCCAGGGGTGGGACAGATGGACACTGGTCAGTGAGTGGTCACTGTGGGGATGGACACTGGTCAGTGGTCAGTGAGTGGTCAGTGTGAATGGTCAGTCAGTGGTCAGTGTGAGGATGGACTCTGGTCTGTGGTTACTCAGTGGTCAGCGGTCAGTGTGAATGGTCAGTGTGAATGGTCAGTGGCCAATGTCAGTGGTCAGTGTCAGTGGTCACTCAGGGATCAGTGGTCAGTGGGGATGGTCAGTGTCAATGGTCAGTGTGAGGATGGACTTTGGTCGGTGGTCACTCAGTGGTCAGCGGTCAGTGTGAATGGTCAGTGGTCAGTGTCACTAGTCAATGGTCAGTGTGGGTGGTCAGCGTCAGTGGTCAGTGATCAGTGTGAATGGTCAGTGTGAATGGTCAGTAGTCAATGGTCACTGTGGACGGTCACTGGTCAGTGTCAGTGGTCACTCAGTGGTCAGTGGTCAGTGTGAATGGTCAGTGTGAATGGTCAGTGGTCAGTGTCACTAGTCAATGGTCAGTGTGAATGGTCAGTGTCAGTGGTCAGTAGTCAATGGTCACTGTGGACGGTCACTGGTCAGTGTCAGTGGTCACTCAGTGGTCAGTGGTCAGTGTCAGTGGTCAATGGTCAGCGTGGACAGTCACTGGTCAGTGTATGGTCACTCAGTGGTCAGTGTCAGTGGTCAGTGTGGACGGTCTCTGGTCAGCGTCAGCGGTCATTCAGTGGTCACTCAGTGGTCAGTGAGAGTGGACACTGGGCTGCAGCTTCACAGACAAACCGGACATCGCTAAACCACACCCGGCCACACCCACCCTCACCTGGCCACGCCCAGCCCCTCACAAACCACACCCAAGCCCCACCTGGCCACGCCCACACCCCCCCAGGCCCCGCCCCTCTCACCTGAGCGGGCCCCAGGCTCCCCAGGTGTTTCAGGGGCGTGGCCCCAGCCGTGACTCCGCCCCCTGACGTCGCCGCCTTCAGGGGCTGCAGCAGCAGCTGCTTCACCTGCCTGGCCCCGCCCCCTGCCGCCGAGGCCACGCCCCCTGCTGCTGCCGCGGCCACGCCCCCCGCCGCCGCAGCCACGCCCCCCGCCCGCACGGTGGGCGGGGCCAACACCTTGGCCAAGGTGACTTTGCCGCCATTGGGCGCGGCCGCGGGGGCGGGGCCTCCCCCGGCGGGGGGCGGGGCTTTGAGGATGACGATCTTGGGGGGCGGGGCCGCGGGGGCGGGGGCGGCCACGCCCATGAAGGGGTTGCCCTGGCTCAGCACTTCCGGTTCCGGCTGGGCGGGGCTCGGATTTTGGGGCGGATTCGGGGGGTTTTGGGGCAGATTTTGGGGCGGATTTTGGGGGTTTTGGGGCGGATTTTGGGGTAAATTTTGGGGGTTTTGGGGCAGATTCGGGGGCGGGTCCAGCGCCCCCGAGAGCCCCAGCGCCTCGGCCAATGGGTCGGCAGGGGGCGTGGCCTCCGAGGAGGAAGGGGGCGGGGCGGGGGGCGGGGCCACGAGCTCCTCGGGGGGGAGGGGGTCGAGGCCGAACAGGTTGGGGTCGTCAAAGAGGTCCATGATGGGGTCGGCCATCTTGGGGGGCGGGGCCTGGCGGGATGCAAATGAGGGACGGGGGGAGGGGGCGGGGACTCGGGGGGGTGGGAAATTTGGGGGGAAAAAACGGAAATTTGGGGGGTTTGAAGCAAAAAATGGGAATTTGGGGGGTTCTGAGGCCAAAAATCTGAAATTTGGGGGCAAAAAATCTGAAATTTGAGGGGTTTGAAGCAAAAAATGGGAATTTGGGGGGTTCTCACCCAAAAAATCTGAAATTTGGGAGGTTCTGAGCCCAAAAATCTGAAATTTGGGGGGTTCTCACCCAAAAAATCTGAAATTTGGGGGGTTCTGAGCCCAAAATCTGAAATTTGGGGTTCTGACCCCAAAAAATGGGAATTTGGGGGGGTTCTGAGCCCAAAAATCTGAAATTTGGGGGGAAAAATCTGAAATTTGGAGGGTTCTGAGCCTAAAAATCTGAAATTTGGGGGCTTCTCACCCAAAAAATCTGAAATTTGGGGGGTTCTCACCCAAAAATCTGAAATTTGGGGGGTTCTCACCCAAAAAATCTGAAATTTGGGGGGTTTGAAGCAAAAAAATGGGAATTTGGGGGGTTCTGAGCCCAAAAAATCTGAAATTTGGGGGGTTTGAAGCAAAAAATGGGAATTTGGGGGGTTCTGAGCCCAAAAAATCTGAAATTTGGGGTGTTTGAGGGCAAAAATCTGAAATTTGGGGGGTTCTGACCCAAAAAATGGGAATTTGGGGGTCCTAAACACAAAACTGTGAAATTTGAGGAGGATTTAAGGCCTCAACCCCAAAAATCAGAAATTTGAGGGGGATTTCGGGGTCTCAACCCCAAAAAAATCTGAATTTCAAGGCAGATTTGGGGGTCCTGACCCCAAAAATTCAGAATTTGAGGGAAATTTGGGGATCCTGACCCCAAAAAATCCCAAAATTTGGGAGGTTCTGGGGGGCTGCAACCCCCAAAAACGGGAATTTGGGGGGTCCTGGAGGAGTTTGGGGGGGGCTGACCCCAAAAATCTGAAATTTGGGGGAGAATTTGGGGGTGCCAACCCCAAAAACCCAAAATTTGAGGGGAGTTTAAGGGTCAAGACCCCTAAAAATGGAAATTTTGGGGGGTTCTGGCTTCAAAAAATTAAAATCTGGGGGGTCCTGGGTGAATTTGGGGGTCCCAAACCCCCAAAAAAAGGAAATTTGGGGAATTTGGGGGTCCCCAAACCCCAAAAAATGGAAATTTGGGGAGAATTTGGGGGTCCCAAACCCCAAAAAAAAAGGAAATTTGGGGAATTTGGGGGTCTGAAACCCCAAAAAAAGGAAATTTGGGGAATTGGGGGTCCCCAAACCCCAAAAAAATGGAAATTTGGGGAGAATTTGGGGGGTTCCTGGATGGGAATTTGGGGGTCCCCAACCCCAATTTGTGGGGGGGGGGGGGTTGGGGAGTCCCAGGGGGATTTTGGGGTGACTTGGGGATAATTTGGGTTTTGGGGGGGTAAATTTGGGGGGTTTTGGGGTGAATTTGGAGGTTTTGGGGTCCTGAGGGATTTTGGGGGGCTCCGGAGCTCCAGGCTGTAAAGAGAAAAAAAAAAAAAAGGGGGGGGGTGGTCAGGGGGAGCCCAAAGTGACCCCAGAGCCCAAAATTGGGGGGTTTGAACCCAAAATGAACTGGGGAAATGGGGGAGCCCAAACTGGGGGGACTGGGGAAAACTGGGAGCCCAAAATTTGGGTATTTGGGACCCCAAAATGGGCCAAACTGGGAGCCCAAACTGGGGGGAACTGGGGAAAACTGGGAGCCCAGTTTGGGGTAACTGGGAGCCCAGACTGGGACAAACTGGGACCCCAAACTGGGGGACTTGGGATCTCAATTTGGGGTAACTGGACCCCAAACTGGGGGAACTGGGATCTTAATTTGGGGTAACTGGACCCCAAACTGGGCCAAACTGGGACCCCAAACTGGGGGGAAATGGAACCCCAAAATGGGGGTAACTGGAACCCAAATTCGGGGTTACTGGGACCCCAAACTGGGGTAACTGGGACCTCAAACTGGGCCAAACTGGGACCCCAAACTGGGCCAAACTGGGACCCCAGAGTGGGCCAAACTGGGAGCCCGATTTGGGGTAACTGGGACCCCAATTTAGGTTAACTGGAAACCCAAATCGGCCCAAACTGGGGGAACCGGGACCCCAATTTGGGGTAACTGGGAGCCCAAAGTGGCCCAAACTGGGACCCCCGATTTGGGGTAACTGGGACCCCATTCTGACCCAAACTGGGACCCCAAATTGGGGTAACTGGGAGCCCAAATCGGCCCAAACTGGGACCCCAATTTAGAGTAACTGGGAGCCCAAACTGGGCCAAACTGGGACCCCAATTTGGGGTAACTGGGACCCCAGACTGGGCCAAACTGGGACCCCAATTTGGGGGTACTGGACCCCAAACTGGCCCAAATTGGGACCACAATTTAGAACAAACTGGACCCCAAATATAACTGGGTGCCCAAACTGGGAGAACTGGAACTCCAGCATGGGCTAACTGGGACCCCTAACTAGGGGGAACTGGAACCCCAACTTGGGGTAACTGCGATCCCAATTCAAAGGAACCGGAACCCCAATCCGGCCCAAGCTGGGACCCCAATTTAACACAAACTGGGACCCCAAACTGGCCCAAGCTGGGACCCCAATTTAACACAAACTGGGACCCCAAACTGGCCCAAGCTGGGACCCCAATTTAACACAAACTGGGACCCCAAACTGGCCCAAACTGGGACCCCAATTTAACACAAACCGGGACCCCAAACTGGCCCAAACTGGGACCCCAAACTGGAGCCCAGTCCATCCCAAACCGGGACCCCACCGGAGCCCCCCACGAGGGCCGCTCCCCTCCCCCCTCCCCTCACGACCCCCGTGAGGGCCGATCGCCCCTCCCCCCCCCCCCATTCCCGCCTTACCTGTCCCGCCGAGCGCCTGAGGGAAAAGGGGGGGAAGGGAAGGGAAATCCGCCCCCCCCCCGGCTCCGGGCCGATATTCGGGGGGGGTTTCCCCACAGAAACGGTTTTTTGTTTTTTTAAAAAATACTATTTAAATAAATTTTAAATGGGAAAAGGGGGAGGAGTAAAAGGGGGGGGGTGTGTGGGGGGGGGCGCCGCTCGTGCCCCCCCCGCGCGCGCGCGCCGAGCCGGGGGCGCCCTCGCGGAGCGGCTCGCGGCGCAACGCAACGCGCGCGCGGCCACGCCCCCCTGCCCGGCCGGCCACGCCCCTCCGCCTCGCTCCCCATTGGCTGAGCCCCGCCGGCGCCGCGCGCCGATTGGCCGGAGCCGCCGCCAGCCGGGTGCGTTGCGCACGCCCACCCGGAAGCGCTCCCCCTCACGGAGATGCGGGGGGGGGGCCTTGGTTCAGGGGTGGCCGCGGCGCTGCCGGAGCGCGCGGGGCAGGCGGGAGCGCGGGCAGCCGCGAGCCGCCATCTTGTGGCGCTGAGGGGGACGCGGGGTCCTTCGCCCTCGGAGGGAGGAAATAAAATCAGAAATTAAAAAAATTTAAAAAATAAACCCAAATCCGGCGGATTTGAGCCCAAAAAAAGCGGCGGGAGCGGCGGGAAGGGAATGGATTGGCCGCGGTGGGGACGCATCGCCCCGAGCGGGCGGCGGCGGCGCCAAATCGAGGACGGGATTGGGGCCGGCCCCGGGATTTGGGAAAAATCCGGGAAAATCGGGGGAAAAAAATGGTGAAAAACGGGCAAAAAATGGGAAAATCGGGCAAAAACCGGGAAAATGGGGGAAAAACCCCTCTGAAATCTCGGTTTGGAGATAGAAGGGCCCAAAATTGGGATGAAAATGTCCCAAAACTGGAAAAAATGGCCCAAAAAGGCCCTGAGGGATCCGGGCTGAAAGCCACCTCAGAAGGCAAAAAAAAAAAAAAAATAAACAGAATGGTCCAAAATGGGTAAAAAGGGTCCAAAAAGAGACTGAAAGGTAGAAAAATGGATTAAAGTGGCATAAAAATGGATATTATGGCAAAAAAATGATACAATTAGCATAAAAATGGATAAAAATAGGCATAACAATGAATGAAATGGGCACAAAATTGATTGAAAGGAGAACAAAATGGATTAAAATTGTCACAAATTTGATAAAATCGTCCCAAAGCGAGGTTTAAAAGGTCCCCAAAAGGATAAGAGTAGGAAAAAAAGGCACAAAGTTGATAATTATGGTCCCCAAATGGCACTAAAAGATCCCAAAATTTCACTAAAATGCCTCAAAAAAGATTTTAGGTTAAAGTCTGGCATTGAATCGTCCCAAATTAATAAAAATAACAAAAATAATGGACAAAGTTAAGGAATTTTTCCAAGAAACACTCCAATCTCCTCAAGTTTCTTTTTTACACCAATAAGAGAAAGCAAAAACTTAAAATTTGAAATTTTTTAGGAAACTTGGCCACAAATTCTGAGTAAATCCCCCCAAAATTCAGGTTTTAAAACCAAAAAGGGAAAAATTCCCCCAAATTTTCATTTTTTGTGGTAAAAAGGATGGGAAAAAAAAATCTCAATTTCTCACTTAGGAGGAAATTTCGGTGCAAATTCAGCGTAAAATTCACGAAAAAAATCCAATTTTAACCCTGAAAAAGTGCATAAAAATCCTCAAAATTCACTTTTTTTTGTGGTTTTTACTAAATTACCAAAATCTTCCAAATTCCTCCAGTTTAAAGTTCATTGTATTGATTTAAAAATTAAAATCTTACACAAAATATTTTTAAAGGTTTTAAATTGAATAAATTTTGTCCTGTTAAAAATTGTGCTTTTACCTGAAAGTGTGAATCGAACTAAAATCAATTTAATTAAAATATTTAATCTGAAGCTAATTGGAATTAGTTAAAATAATTTAAATTTCTCTAAACCAATTAAACCAATTGAAACAAATTCTTACTAAAAATTGTGGTTTACATTTTTAAATTTTTTAGTTTTTAAATTAAACAGTTTGGTGTAAGGGGAAAATTCAGCCCAAAAAGGAGGAAAAACATCAAAATTTGGGGCCAGACATTCAAATTTAAGGTGAAAAATGCTGAATTTGGGGTCCAACGTGGGGGGCAAGGAGCAGAAAATGGGGTA